>NC_012873.2:32836866-32886488 GCF_000003195.3 Sorghum bicolor | reverse complement strand
TACCGTTGATGGGCACTTACGCAACAGCTTGTTCCTCAGCGCTTCATGGAAACGCAAGCCCTTGATAAAGGCTGATATGGCCTCGTCATGAGAGATCTTCGGGATTTTGAGGCGCATATCCGAGAATCGTCGGATGTAATCGCGCAGAGGTTCATTCTTCCTGTCTCTTATCCTTTCAAGGTCATACTTGTTTCCGGGCTGCTCGCATGTGGCGATGAAGTTGTCGATGAAAGCCTGTCGTAGCTCTTCCCAAGAGTCGAAGGAGTCCTCGGGCAAGCCGAGAAGCCACTGATGACCAGCCTGGTCGAGGACTACGGGGAAGTAGTTAGCCATGACGTGCTCATCTCCTGCCGCTGATCGGACGGCGATTTCATAGAGAGTGATCCAGTTCTCTGGATTTTCCTTGCCGTCGTATTTTTTAAGTTTTTCGAGTTTGAAGTTGCGGGGCCACACGACCTGGCGGAGGTGTGAGGAGAACTGCCTTAGGCCCGGAGGACCGTGAGTTGCATCGTACTCGATGCGGCGCAGGTTTTCGTGGACTGCCCTCTCTGCGGCGCGCCTGTTGATGCGGTCCCGGGCATCTTTGGGAGGGATGTTGTGGCGGAGATCCCTGTGTTGATTTTCTTCTTGGCCGCGTGCGCGGTTCTGCTGGCGGCGGCCATCGGCGTCCCGACCACCATCGTCGCGCCGTGAGTCCCCTCGATGGTTGTCGGGGGAGCGGCTGCGGTGACGCCTGCCGGGTGAGGCCCGGCTACGATTAGTCTGGTCGGAGGCGGCTTCCGTATAAGAAACGTCCTGGACTCTCTTGAGCAGAGTGGCTGTCTGTCCCATTGCGGCGATCAGGTGTGCTCGGATGCTGGTCCGGACTCCCTGGCATTCGGGGGTGTCAGGGAGCCGATCCAGGTTGGCCATGGCGACAGCCACGTTGGCGCTTGGCGTTTTGTAGACCGGCTGGTCCCCGACCATGTCAAAGGCATCGTTGAGGTTACTTGGTGGCATCTGTTGTTGCTCGTCCGCACGCCGTCGGGCGCGATCGGCGTTACGCTGTTCGCGGAGTTGCCTCTGGTCGTCTGTTTCTCCGTCAACAGCCGGTTCGTCGGCGCTGACATTGAACACAATATCCCCTCGCCGGGGGGGGGAATATCGGGAATCGGTCGAAACCCGGAGGGTGTGAAGGAAAATCCAGGTCGTAGCCCTCGTCTTCGGTGTTTATAACCTCGGTGGGGACGGAGCCGGTGCTTGAGTTGGTGCTGGAAACCTGGCCGTCCCGTAGCTCTCGGATGGTCACCATGTTAACATGGTGACGATTGTTCCTTGTCGGCGACCAGCCCGCTTTGCTGAAAACGGATTGGACATGCTGTGAGTAAACAGAGGCCGAGTTGTTCAGGCCGCGAGGATAGTCTTCCTTTTTGAGCTCGACGGATCGTCCTGAGGGGGTTGAGGTTATCGTCAGGGACGTTCCCAGCCGTTCGTGTGTGGCGACACGAGTTGGCCGGCGGAATTTCGAAAAATCCGCTCGAGCAGCTTGGTCGGGCCGGCGCAGAACTCCATCTATTAATTGGGAGACTTCGAGTAGCTTGGAGTCAGCGCGATCGAGCGCTTGGAGGAGGTCCGAGCAGTCGATCTCCTTTCCCTTGTAGAGTGGGAACGGTGGTCGGGAGCTTGGTGCCGTCATGCGTGTGGTCGGAGACGGCGTGATCTCAGATTGGATCTGGATCTCTTTCGGAACCGTGGTCGCGAAGCCGCCGCTGCACGTCGTCCACGTGATCTGGCCGACGGTGAACGTGAGGCCTTCGGGCACGGTCGCGGAAGCTGGGATCGTGACCATCTTGTTCGCCGGAAAAGTTGCACGCACACCCCCTACCTGGCGCGCCACTGTCGACGAAAGCTAGTCGGCAGTCTACCTTGGGGTATACCCACGGTAGTAGTTTATCGGTAGACGGTGCGCAAACTACGAACTCGATGGTGACGCAAGACACGGACAAGCTTTTTATCCAGGTTCGGCCGCCAAGTTGGCGTAATACCTACGTCCTGCGTCTGGTTGTATTGATTTGTGCTGAGAGAATATGATCTGATGTGTCCTCTAGGGGACCCCTGCCCCTCCTTATATATCCTGAAGGGACAGAGTTACAAGCAAAGTATCCTATTTGGTACAAAATCTTGTAGCCTTGCGGTGCACGCCGACCAGTCGTGCGCCGCACGTCTTCATCTTGTGGGCCGAGCCACCTCTGATGGTGCGGCCCATATAGGCCCATGAGGGTATAGGGGTTTATACCCCCACAATTAGCGATCAGCTCTCTGAGGAGGAGGCCGCTAAACTTATCGCCGTATTAGAGAAACACAGCTCTGTCTTAGGATACTCCCTCCAAGACCTTAAGGGACTTAGTCCCGCTCTCTGCACTCATCGCATACCCATAGAACCCGATGCTACACCTTCTAGGGAGCCTCAAAGAAGGCTAAACAATGCGATGAGGGAAGTAGTGAAGAAAGAGGTCTTGAAGCTCTTGCACACAAGCATAATCTACCCTGATCCAAATAGTGAGTTGGTCAGCCCCGTACAAGTAGTACCTAAGAAGGGAGGAACGACGGTAGTTAAAAACGATAACAATGAGCTTATCCCACAATGAACCATCACGGGATGGAGGATGTGCATAGATTACCAAAAACTCAACAAGGCTACAAAGATAGATCACTTCCCGTTACCCTTCATCGATGAGATGCTGGAACGGTTAGCAAAGCATTCTTTCTTTTGTTTCCTTGATGGTTATTTGGGTTATCATCAAATCCTGATCCATCCCGATGATCAGAGTAAGACGACATTCACATGCCCTTACGGGACATATGCATATAGGCACATGTCTTTTCGCCTATGCAATGCTCCTGCTTCCTTCCAAAGGTGCATGATATCCATTTTCTCAGACATGATTGAAGAAATCAAGGAAGTCTCCATGGATGACTTTTCCGTCTATGGGAAGACTTTTGACGACTGTCTTGAGAACCTGGACCGCGTCTTACAAAGATGCCAAGAGAAGCACTTGATCCTGAACTAGTAGAAATGTCATTTCATGGTTTGGGAGGGGATAGTGCTAGGACACAAAGTGTCCGAGCATGGTATAGAGGTGGATAGAGCTAAAATAGGGTTATAGAACAGCTCCCACCTGCCATGAATGTTAGAGGCGTACGCAGTTTTCTTGGTCACGCAGGTTTTTATAGGAGGTTTATACAAGATTTTTCACAAATCGCTAGACCTTTAACAAACCTGCTAGCTAAGGATGCACCCTTTAACTTTGACGATGAGTGCTTAGATGCTTTTTACTATCTCAACAAAGCACTTATCTGTGCGCCAATCATACAACCCCCTGATTGGTCGCTTCCTTTTGAGATAATGTGTGATGCTAGT
Organism: Sorghum bicolor; assembly: GCF_000003195.3. NCBI lineage: Eukaryota > Viridiplantae > Streptophyta > Magnoliopsida > Poales > Poaceae > Sorghum > Sorghum bicolor. Next base: position 32,883,088 of record NC_012873.2, on the reverse strand, counting down.
GATTATGCTGTGGGTGCTATCTTAGGACAGACCAAAGATAAAAAGCATCACACCATCTCTTATGGTAGCAAAACACTAACTGGCCCACAGCTAAACTATGCAACAACAGAAAAAGTGCTTTTTAGCTATAGTGTTTGCTATAGACATGTTTAGATCTTACTTAGTAGGGGCAAAGGTGATCATTTACACCGATCATGTTGCATTAAAATACCTGCTCACTAAGAAAGATGCTAAACCAAGGCTAATAAGATGGATCCTACTACTCCAAGAATTTGACTTAGAAATAAAAGATAAATAGGGAGTAGAGAACTCAGTCGCAGACCACTTGTCTAGAATGCAGATCGAGGATAAACATGATCTACAAATCAACAACTATCTTTGGGACGACACTCCTCAAGGTGTCAGCCGCCTACCCGTGGTATGCAAACATCGTTAACTACATGGTTTCTGGGTATGTGACACTGGGCAGATAAGAAGAAGTTGATCAAGGAGAGCCAAGTGTTGTTTATCTGTTCCTAGAGATGCTAGAATTCTGGAGAATTTTATCTTTGAAAATCTTTAAAATAACACATGATGAGTTTCTGTATGATGAGAGTTTAAATTCGTACCACAGCCATGTATACATGCTTGCTAGACTTTCAGCCACACATTTACTTTTTACTGCTTATGAGCATTGAGTGTAGTCAAGCTGTGTAGACCCTTAGGAGCTTGTCATGTGGTTAAAATCAAGATTCACTTGCACGTTCACTAACACATGTTGCTTCTACCTCGGAAATACGCATCCACATATATCTACTCATTTCCATCTCCAGAACCACCCAAAAGATGTGCATGTGTGGCGAATGAATGATGCATGGTAATGATGGTGATAACAATGGTGAAAGTCTAATTCTACTTATGCTATTTTGAGGGGATACATACCTTTCTTGCTCTTTTGAAACTTTTTGAGGAGAATGAGATGCTCTATATTTTCTTTTTCTTTTCTCTCAGGTGGGTATCTTGTACCCCTAATTCTACTGTCGAACACTTGTCTATTTTTACCTCTCGTCTCACTTTTTCTTTTCTTTCGAGGTTCCGCGCACTTGAGCATTTATTTCACAAGTGAAAAACAGAAATATTTTTGGCTATTCTCTCCCGGATTAGGAGTAGAATATTTTTGGGTGGTTCTGGAGATGGAAATGGATGGATATATGTGGATGCGTACTTCCGAAGTAGAAGTGAACGTGCAAGTGAATCTTGATTTAACCGCATGACAAGCTCCTAAGGGTCTACATAGCTTGACCACACTCAATGCTCATAAGTAGTAAAAAGTAAATGTGTGGCTCATAGTCTAGCAAGCATGTATATATGGCTGTGGTAGGAATTTAAACTCTCATCATACAGGAACTCATCATGCAACATTTTAAAGATTTTCAAAGATCAAATTCTCCAGAATTCTAGCATCTCTAGGAACAGATAAACAGCAGCTCAACCTTCCCATATGAGAGCTTATCATTTCCATTTGAGAGCTTATCATGAGGGTTCATAGCAAATTTTATTTATTTATTTATTTAGCAAACTAAACAAAGATATATATAAGCACAAAATCTTTATTTGGGGTTATATGATTATGCATCTTTTTATTATTAGAGTAAAGTATAAACGTGAGTAGAATACTTAGCTGGATAAATGGGGGTGCTCTCCCCCAAGCTGGATTTGACGCAATTTCTTCTGATGTAGCTAGCAGATGGCGGAGGTGTATTTGAATGTCGGCAGCAACCTGACAGTGATTAGGATGTCCTCCGTCTACTAGTCTTCTTTGATCCTTGAATTCTGTGGAGCTCAAATAGACAACAAAGCTTTGTGGAACTAGTTAAGTGTTAGCATAAATATCTAGCCTTTATCATGTTGAGCCTCCTTAATAAATGTTACACTCTTTAGTAGGATCACAATCTTATTTTTACAATTTTATTTTTATAGGATAGGAATATATTTATTTCATTTTTATGCCACCACAGTGAATGCACTTATGGGTTTTATGCCATGAGCATAATCACATGGGGCTTACTATTTTTTAACATTTTTATTTTCTTTTTAAGATGATATGAACATGATTAACTAAGCAAACTATTTTAAAATAATTAAAAGGAAAAAGATAACTACCAAGTTTACCTCTTGGCAAGGTGTTCGGTGTTTTTTTAACTCCTCCGAACGGGACTCTCCGTTTTCTCAGTCGTCCTGGGATTCGCTGGATGGCGTAGTCGGTGGTTCCGGCGGCGCCTGCTCTTCGTGTATAACTATCTTCTCTCTACACACCTGACTCGGTGCTACGGTCTCCTCAGGACAGTTCTGTTCAAGCTGTATGTCTTCAGACCTTTCCACTTCTCCTTCATAGTCTGCCCATCCGTCCTTGATGATTTGCCTCCTCTGGTTGCGGTTGCATCGTCTCCTTCTTGTCCTGGCCTGCTTAGAGTCTTCAACTATATGGTTAGGGTCAGTAAAATAGCAGCGTACCTTCTCAGAGGGGAAATGCATGTGGACTCCGCCGATTCCAATTTAGATGATTGCTTTAACGGTGCTGAGGAACGGTCTTCCAAGGATGGCGGGTGGGTTGTATTCGTCTTCTCCCATGTCAATAACCTTCAAATCATCTGGAGCTGAATGTATGTTGGTCATAGGGGCATGGTTCCATGGAGTAGCTGATAAGTGACTGCGGCCATTATGTTGACGTCAGATCCAGTGTCATAGAGTGTCTTCTAAAAAGAATATCCGTTGATTGTGCACTCGATGCTTGGAACACCGGGGTCGTCCTTCTTGATCAAGAAAGGCGACTTGAGTTGACAATCTTGACCTCCTTGAGATGCAGTGACCATCTTAGCTGACTAAGTCCACATTTGCTTGTTAATGTTCCTCCTGTTGGTCCTCTTCCTTGGTTCATCCCGGGATTGTTCTGAGATTTGTGTAGTCTTGTTCTTGAAGGAAAACGTCTCCTTCCTCCCCTTGATGTAGAAACTGATCTTGGTAGCACTAGCGTAGATGACAGCTCCTGAGGTGTTCAGGAATGGCCTCCCTAGGATGATCGGTGCCCTCTCATCAGTACCAGTCTCTATTACCAAGAAGTCTGCTGAGGCATATAAGGTACCAACTCGGACGCAGAGGTTCTTCAATATTCCCTTTGGGAAACTTAGCGTACGATCTGCAAGCTGCAAACACATGGCTGTTTCTGAAAAAGGATGTGTAAAGAATTTTTCATAGAGTACCCTGGGCATAATGTTGACGCTGGAGCCAAAGTCGTAGAGTGCTTCTAGAAAGTCCACCATGCCGATGGAGATTGAGATGACGGGGCGTCCTGGATCGCCTCTCTTGACCGGCAGAAGGTCAGTAATTACTTCCACAACAGGGTTACTCGAGAAGTTACGTCCTTAAGCATCTCAGGGCAGTGATTGCCTGAGTGTCCAGTATCTCCAGTGTGTTTGTGCTCGTAGATCTAGGTTCTTCACTTGGTGGACTCTGGGAGTTGTAAAAGTCCTTCATATTTTGCTCGAAGTGTACCTGCTCATAGAGACAAGGCAGAGATCAAGTGCATGGGCCCTGTTGGTGGAAAACACCAACAGAACCAAAAGTGTATTTGTTCTTCTCTAACCTTAAGCATAGTGAGCAAGACAAAGTTGATGGATAATAAGATCATGAGTGTAGCATTTAAAACATTTGTTAGATAGATCGCTCAACCTAATAGAAAGATAATCTATCTATATTTATGTTGTTTTTTTATATATCTTCCAAAGATTGAGTGTGCAACATTTTAGTTCATATGATTGGGAGTGTGGGATCATGAAGGTAGTACTATAAACAAAGATTAAAGGACTAAACATGCTGAATTAATTGGATTGGTTAATCTAGAGTTGTAAATTTTACATGTTTGTCTCTTTTACTCATGTGAATACAAGAAATAAGGAGAAGCTTATAGAAGTGATAGTCAAGTACCTTAAGATGTTACCTTTCTTGAAGAGTGACGGTACAGTATTACCTTATGGAAGCTTTCCTTTCTTTACGGATGTGCATCGTGTTTGTAGCACCCTCCATGGATCATCTCTTATGAGCTATGCCTTCCTTGTGTAAATTGTTAAACTTCATGTGTCTCTCTCTTTGTCTCCAATGTGAGTTTGTCTCGGGACTTCCCAGGGCGATATAGAAAGTTTTCCTGCAGGGGTTAGTCCAACAAAATATCCAATATCTACTATAGCATACTATCGGCTCAAATATCAACCTAGACACCATGTCTAATTTGATTTAGGAGGAAATTTTAACATAAGCATCATGCTTAATTTAAAATCCTTTGGAAGTAAGATCATCATTCCTAAACTAAGCACCATGCTTAATTAAGAGATAAATATAACTGCTCCAAACCTAGACATATACTAAAATAAAGGTAGCATGAAAGCATTTATAGAGATTTACTCAAGTGGAGATGAAGTAGTGTGATTAGTATTTAACAAATTGAGCATGTCTCAAAGGTAGGGACAACCAACATAGCAACATGGCAAAGAATGTTTTTATGTAAAGTACTCCCCCAAGCTTGAATTTTGCAAAATTCAAGTTTGGATGAATTTAATTCAATGTTGTATGATGGTTGGTTGGACATACCTTGTGCTTGTCATTCATCCGATCTTCTTGCTCTAATCCTGAAAAGGTTAGTGACAAGAATACCCGAAGGAATTTTTTGCAATTATCCTTATATGCTCAATACACAAGATAATGTTGCAAATAATTAAAAGCTCATGTTACAATCTGATCAGTGCTTGTTTTAGGACACTAAGCTTGTCCTTGGGAAACCATAAATTTATGTCGGCGAAGTGGTTTCCCCTCCAACACTGACCTATATCAAGATCAACTCAACGAGATCTGCAAAATTTATTATAGACATATGCATCCACAATCGCCCTTTTAAAGTTTTTATAAATAGAAAGGAAGTGGGGTTGGAGATCTTGAATGTGGTGATGTTGGAAAATCCAATAGATTGTGAAGATGTTGCATATGAGCATGGAGTAAACGAAGTGGCTATGAAATAAATTCCATGCTCATTAATGCTTGGAGTGAAATCCATGTGGTGTGGTGAAAATGGTAAGGTGAGTCTGGTATAAAAGGAAAAAGAAAAAGGATACACGGATGACTTGGTTCGAAACTAGTACAGCTACCGTTCCCCGGCAACGGCATCAGAAAGTTTGTTGGGTATTTTAAATACAAACAGAAAAAATCCACAAGCACACGGATACCGATGTAGCTTTCACCCGGGAGTATTCCAGAGTATCGATTTTCCACAGAGAACGTGAGTGTACTAATTAAGATCCAAGATCACCCAAGGATAACAATATAATTATTTTTGGTGGGAATAGTTGATCTAAGAATCAAGAATTACTTCAAGATTATTTATATCGGGAAAACAGAGCACTAACCACAGAAAGAGATGAGAAGGGGGCTAGGAAGGTCTGACTACGGCCCTACAAACACCGATCTGAACGAGGTGGAATACGTCGAGCGTTAGGGCTGTCACTACCCTAAGGCTACCACAACAATCCGCAGGATTGGGTGCAATTCCAGGTAATTGCAAGACTAAACACCACGTCTAATCTATTAATTACTACTCTAGCGTTATAAAGACTAGAGCACTTGATGCAAGCGGGAATCCAATAAATAACTTGAATGTAAATAAAAGTAATTAGAGAACTCAGGAATTATGAATTGAAGAACCTAGAGAACGATGAAGAAAGAACCAGTTGCTGCAAAAGTACAATGTTGAGGAAGATCTGACAGATCCGGCTCCTCCTCCGCTCTCCTCTTCTCTCTCCCTATTTTCTAGATTACAAATAGAACTAACTAGAACTAGAACTAGAAGAACTAGAACTAGAACTAGATGAACTAGAACTAGATCTAGATGAATTAGAGGTAGAACTAGAAGAACTAGAGGGATCCTCTCTACTTGGATGAAGAATTGAAACCCTAGCTTTGCTTCTGTAGAAGAGGTGTGATCTCCAGGGGCCAAGGGGTCTGGTTTTATAGTCCCTATAAGTGAATCTGGGCCATTGGATCAAACCGACATTGATTGAACGGTTATCCTTGATCCTTTAGGTCGGTGGAGCAATATCCCGAAAGAGAGTGCTGATTGGACTCTATGTGAGGGCGGGCGCCCAGAAGAGGAGGGCGGGCGCCCTGTCCCTGAGTCCTCTCGGCCTCCGCTTCGGTCCCGTGGCTTCTAGAGTCTTCTAGATGATAGAAAATTGTGCGGCACGTTAATATCTCTATGTAAACCCAACGTGTGGGCCTTTCTTCCGTATTTCCTGATAACCCCCTGCAGAAATAGACAAACACCAAAACTCATGGAATTCTGTCAGATAAAACCCTAAGTCTAGGTGTTGGTTCCATTTAGATCCTTTTCCATGATTAGTTGACGGTTAAATGTGAGCATTAAGGACCGTCAACAAGCTCCCCCAAGCTTAACCTTTGCTCGTCCCTGAGCAAAGATGAACTCAAGAGTTTCTGCAGTGGTTTCATGCCTTAAAGATACACATGCGTTCAAACAAGATCTCATCTCTAGGTTAGGGTAAACTGTTAAGATTTAAACTTACTCATTTTACCTTCCACCATGGGGCTTGTAACCGTCACTTGTGTCTTGAGCAGTTAAAAGATAGAACGGTCTAGTCAAGCACCATGTCTCTTGTTCTTCGATTAACTATAGCTCTGGAGTTTTTGCAGATTTTCAAATAAAACTCAGAGATTCCTTGTATGACTCTCTCTAGTCTCTCTTTTGTGGTATTTCTGGATCCTTACCAAGGTAGTAATGGTGTATGCCTTCTCTCAAAGTATGTGGTATTTTTGGTATGAGGCATAGTGGCATTGCCTTCTCTCTCACCCTACTCTAATAAGGTTTTGATATCTGGAGCTCATAGGTGGGAGACAGCTAATACATACTTACAAGACATTTATTGCATAGTCAAACCATGGATCCAGAAGAACAAGTCAATAAGTCAAATCAAGATGTGCATGTGTGGCGAATGAATGATGCATGGTAATGACGGTGATAACAATGGTGAAAGTCTAATTCTACTTATGCTCTTTTGAGGGGATACATACCTTTCTTGCTCTTTTGAAACTTTTTGAGGAGAATGAGATGCTCTATATTTTATTTTTCTTGTCTCTCAGGTGGGTATCTTGTACCCCTAATTCTACTGTCGAACACTTGTCTATTTTTACCTCTCGTCTCACTTTTTCTTTTCTTTCGAGGTTCCGCGCACTTGCCCCTTTTTATTTCCTCGTATTCTTTCTCTTTTTTTCTCTCTTTTTTTAGAGCACTCATCTCCTGAAATAATATAGCAAGTGGTAGTAACAAGATAACTTGAGCATTTATTTCACAGGCGAAAAACAGAAATATTTTTGGCTATTCTCTCTCGGATTAGGAGTAGAATATTTTTATGTGGATGCGTACTTCCGAAGTAGAAGTGAACATGAAGTGAATCTTTATTTAACCGTATGACAAGCTCCTAAGGGTCTACACAGCTTGGCCACACTCAATGCTCATAAGTAGTAAAAAGTAAATGTGTGGCTCTTAGTCTAGCAAGCATGTATATATGGCTGTGGTAGGAATTTAAACTCTCATCGTACAGGAACTCATCATGCAACATTTTAAAGATTTTCAAAGATAAAATTCTCCAGAATTCTAGCATCTCTAGGAACAGATAAACAGCAGCTCAACCTTCCCATATCATATCCGTTAACGACTTAGACTTTAGATCAAGTACTCTTCCCACAAGTTCAGGTTTAGAGTAAATCTTAATTAATAACAGTCATGCCTAAACTTGAGAGAGATTTCAATTTTGAGAACTAGTCATGGTAGAGCAACTATTCATCATTTCCATTTGAGAGCTTATCATGAGGGTTCATAGCAAATTTTATTTGTTTATTTATTTAGCAAACTAAGCAAAGATATATATAAGCACAAAATCTTTATTTGGGTTTATATGATTATGCATCTTTTTATTATTAGAGTAAAGTATAAACGTGAGTAGAATACTTAGCTGGATAAATGGGGGTGCTCTCCCCAAAGCTGGATTTAACGCAATTTCTTCTGATGTAGCTAGCAGATGGCGGAGGTGTATTTGAATGTCGGCAGCACCCTAACAGTGATTAGGATGTCCTCCGTCTACTAGTCTTCTTTGATCTTTGAATTCTGTGGAGCTCAAATAGACAACAAAGCTTTGTGGAACTAGTTAAGTGTTAGCATAAATATCTAGCCTTTATCATGTTGAGCCTCCTTAATAAATGTTACACTCTTTAGTAGGATCACAATCTTATTTTTACAATTTTATTTTTATAGGACAGGAATATATTTATTTCATTTTTATGCCACCACCGTGAATGTACTTATGGGTTTTATGCCATGAGCATAATCACATGGGGCTTACTATTTTTTAACATTTTTATTTTCTTTTTAAGATGATATGAACATGATTAACTAAGCAAACTATTTTAAAATAATTAAAAGGAAAAAGATAACTACCAAGTTTACCTCTTGGCAAGGTGTTCGGTGTTTTTTTAAGTCCTCCGAACGGGACTCTCCGTTTTCTCAGTCGTCCTGGGATTCGCTGGATGGCGTAGTCGGTGGTTCCGGCGGCACCTTCTCTTCGTGTATAACTATCTTCTCTCTACACACCTGACTCGGTGCTATGGTCTCCTCAGGACAGTTCTGTTCAAGCTGTATGTCTTCAGACCTTTCCACTTCTCCTTCATAGTCTGCCCATCCGTCCTTGATGATTTGCCTCCTCTGGTTGCGGTTGCGTCATCTCCTTCTTGTCCTGACCTGCTTAGAGTCTTCAACTATTTGGTTAGGGTCAGTAAAATAGCAGCGTACCTTCTCAGAGGAGAAATGCATGTGGACTCCGCTGATTCCAATGTAGATGATTGCTTTAACGGTGCTGAGGAACGGTCTTCCAAGGATGGCGGGTGGGTTGTATTCGTCTTCTCCCATGTCAATAACCCTCAAATCATCTGGAGCTGAATGTATGTTGGTTATAGGGCCATGGTTCCATGGAGGAGCTGATAAGTGACTGCGGCCATTATGTTGACGTCAGATCCGGTGTCATAGAGTGTCTTCTAAAAAGAATATCCGTTGATTGTGCACTCGATGCTTGGAACACCGGGATTGTCCTTCTTGATCAAGAAAGGCGGCTTGAGTTGACAATCTTGACCTCCTTGAGATGCAGTAACCATCTTAGCTGACTCAGTCCACATTTGCTTGTTCATGTTTCTCCTGTTGGTCCTCTTCCTTGGTTCATGTCGGGATTGTTCTGAGATTTGTGCAGTCTTGTTCTTGAAGGAAAACGTCTCCTTCCTCCCCTTGATGTAGAAACTGATCTTGGTAGCACTAGCGTAGATGACAGCTCCTGAGGTGTTCAGGAATGGCCTCCCTAGGATGATGGGTGCCCTCTCATCAGTACCAGTCTCTATTACCAAGAAGTCTGCTGAGGCATACAAGGTACCAACTCGGACGCAGAGGTTCTTCAATATTCCCTTTGGGAAACTTAGCGTACGATCTGCAAGCTGCAAACACATGGTTGTTTCTGATAAAGGATGTGTAAAGAATTTTTCATAGAGTACCCTGGGCATAATGTTGACGCTGGAGCCAAAGTCGTAGAGTGCTTCTAGAAAGTCTACCATGCCGATGGAGATCGAGATGACGGGGCGTCCTGGATCGCCTCTCTTGACCGGCAGAAGGTCAGTAATTACTTCCACAACAGGGTTACTCGAGAAGTTACATCCTTAAGCATCTCAGGGCAGTGATTGCCTGAGTGTCCAGTATCTCCAGTGTGTTTGTGCTCGTAGATCTAGGTTCTTCACTTGGTGGAGTCTGGGAGTTGTAAAAGTCCTTCATATTTTGCTCGACGTGTACCTGCTCATAGAGACAAGGCAGAGATCAAGTGCACGGGCCCTGTTCGTGGAAAACACCAACAGAACAAAAAGTGTATTTGTTCTTCTCTAAGCTTAAGCATAGTGAGCAAGACAAAGTTGATGGATAATAAGATCATGAGTGTAGCATTTAAAACATTTGTCAGATCAGATCGCTCAACCTAATGGAAAGATAATCTATCTATATTTATGTTGTTTTTTATATATCTTCCAAAGATTGAGTGTGCAACATTTTAGTTCATATGATTGGGAGTGTGGGATCACGAAGGTAGTACTATAAACAAAGATTAAAGGACTAAACATGCTGAATTAATTGGATTGGTTAATCTAGAGTTGTAAATTTTACATGTTTGTCTCTTTTACTCATGTGAATGCCAGAAATAAGGAGAAGCTTATAGAAGTGATAGTCAAGTACCTTAAGATGTTACCTTTCTTGAAGAGTGATGGTACAGTATTACCTTATGGAAGCTTTCATTTCTTTGCGGTTGTGCATCGTGTTTGTAGCACCCTCCATGGATCATCTCTTATGAGCTATGCCTTCCTTGTGTAAATTGTTAAACTTCATGTGTCTCTCTCTTTGTCTCCAATGTGAGTTTGTCTCAGGACTTCCCAGGTCGATATAGAAAGTTTTCCTGCAGGGGTTAGTCCAACAAAGTATCCAATATCTACTATAGCATACTATCGGCTCAAAGATCAACCTAGACACCATGTCTAATTTGATTTAGGAGGGAATTTTAACCTAAGCATCATGCTTAATTTAAAATCCTTTGGAAGTAAGATCATCATTCCTAAACTAAGCACCATGCTTAATTAAGAGATAAATGAAACTGCTCCAAACCTAGACATATACTAAAATAAAGGTAGCATGAAAGCATTTATAGAGATCTACTCAAGTGGAGATGAAGTAGTGTGATTAGTATTTAACAAATTGAGCATGTCTCAAAGGTAGGTACAACCAACATAGCAACATGGCAAAGAATGTTTTTATCTAAAGTACTCCCCCAAGCTTGAATTTTGCAAAATTCAAGTTTGGATGAATTTAATTCAATGTTGTATGATGGTTGGTTGGACATACCTTGTGCTTGTCATTCATTCGATCTTCTTGCTCCAATCCTGAAAAGGTTAGTGACAAGAATACCCAAAGGAATTTTTTACAATTATCCTTATATGCTCAATACACAAGATAATATTGCAAATAATTAAAAGCTCATGATACAATCTGATCAGTGCTTGTTTTAGGACACTAAGCTTGTCCTTGGGAAACCATCAATTTATGTCGGCGAAGTGGTTTCCCCTCCAACGCTGTCCTATATCAAGATCAACTCAACGAGATCTGCAAAATTTATTATAGACATATGCATCGACAACCGCCCTTTTAAAGTTTTTATAAATAGAAAGGAAGTGGGGGTTGGAGATCTCGAATGTGGTGATGTTGCAAAAACCAATGCATTGTGAAGATGTTGCATATGAGCATGGAGTAAATGAAGTGGCTATGAAATAAATTCCATGCTCATTAATGCTTAGAGTGAAATCCATGTGGTGTGGTGAAAATGGTAAGGTGAGTGTGGTATAAAAGGAAAAAGAAAAAGGATACACGGACGACTTGGTTCGAAACTAGTACAGCTACCGTTCCCCGACAACGGCACCAGAAAGCTTGTTGGGTATTTTAAACGCAAACAGAAAAAATCCACAAGCGCACGGATACCGATGTAGCTTTCACCCGAGAGTATTCCAGAGTATCGATTTTCCACAGAGAACGTGAGTGTACTAATTAAGATCCAAGATCACCCAAGGATAACAATATAATTATTTTTGGTGGGAAGAGAGGAAGTTTCCTGAGAGTTCTCTAGTTGATCTAAGAATCCAGAATTACTTCAAGATTATTTATATCAGGACATCAAAGCACTAACCACAGAAATAGATGAGAAGGGGGCTTGGAAGGGTCTGACTACGGTCCTACAAACACCGATCCGAACGAGGTGGAATACGTCGACCGTTAGGGCTATCACTACCCTAAGGCTACCACAACAATCCGCAGGATTGGGTGCAATTCCAGGTAATTGCACGACTAAACACCACGTCTAATCAATTAATTACTACTCTAGCGTTATAAAGACTAGAGCACTTGATGCAAGCGGGAATCCAATAAATAACTTGAATGTAAATAAAAGTAATTAGAGAACTCAGGAATTATGAATTGAAGAACCTGGAGAACGATGAAGAAAGAACCAGTTGCTACAAAAGTACAATGTTGAGGAAGATCCGACAGATCTGGCTCCTCCTCCGCTCTCCTCTTCTCTCTCCCTATTTTCTAGATTACAACTAGAACTAACTAGAACTAGAACTAGAACTAGAAGAACTAGAACTAGAACTAGATGAACTACAACTAGATCTAGATGAACTAGAGGTAGAACTAGAAGAACTAGAGGGATCCTCTCTACTTGGATGAAGAATTGAAACGCTAGCTTTGCTTCTGTAGAAGAGGTATGATCTCCAGGGGCCAGGGGGTCTGGTTTTATAGTCCCTTCAAGTGAATCTGGGTCGTTGGATCAAACCGACATTGATTGAATGGTTATCCTTGATCCTTTAGGTCGGTGGAGCAATATCCCGAAAGAGAGTCCTGATTGGACTCTATGTGAGGGCGGGCGCCCAAGAGAGGAGGGCGGGCGCCCTGTCCCTAAGTCCTCTCGGCCTCCGCTTCGGTCCCGTGGCTTCTGGAGTCTTCTAGATGATAGAAAATTATGCGACACGTTAATATCTCTATGTAAACCCGACATGTGGGCCTTTCTTCCGTATTTCCTGATAACCCCCTTCAGAAATAGACAAACACCAAAACTCGTGGAATTCTGTCAGATAAAACCCTAAGTCTAGGTGTTGGTTCCATTTAGATCCTTTTCCATGATTAGTTGATGGTTAAATGTGAGCATTAAGGACCATCAACACATCACTGCCTTGGTAAGGATCCAGAAATACCACAAAGAGATATCTAAGAGAGTCATACAAGGAATCTCTGAGTTTCATTTGAAAATCTACAAAAACTCCAGAGCTATAGCTGATCAAGAATAAGAGACATGGCACTTTGATTAGACCGTTCTATCTTTTAACTACTCAAGATAGAAGTGACGGTTACAAGTCCCATGGTGAAAGGTAAAATGAATAAGTTTTAAGTCTTGACAGTTTACTCTAACTCAGAGAAGAGATCTTATTTAAAAGCATGTGTACCGTCAATTTTCAAAGGCATTACAACAACTTCTGATCCATCACTGAGATTATCCTTGCTCAGGGACGAGCAAGAGGTAAGCTTGGGGGAGTTTGTTGACGGTCCTTAAGTATCAAATTTAATTATCAAATAAACAAAGAAAAGGATCCAAATGAAATCAACACCCAGACTTATGGTTTTATCTGACAGAATTCCACGAGTTTTGGTGTTTGTCTATATCTGCATGGGGTTATAAGGAAATACGGAAGAAAGGCCCACACGTCGGGATTACATAGAGATATTAACGTGCCGCGCAATTATCTTACATCTAGAAGACTCCAGAAGCCACGGGAACAAAGCGGAGGCAGAACGGGGCCTGGCCCAGGCCGCCCGCCCTAGGGACCAGGGTGCCCGCCCCCCTCTGGAGTCCAATTAGGACTCGTTTCGGGGATTACGCTCCACCGACCTAAAGGATCAAGGATAACCGTTCAATCAATGTCAGTTTGATCCGACGGCCCATATTCACTTGGAAGGACTATAAAACCAGACCCCCTGGCCCCTAGAGGAGAGGACCTCTCAACCCTAATTCATTATTCATCAAGGGAGAAGAAGCCTCTGATCAAGCCCTAGAGCCACCACATCAATTAGATCTCTAGATTAGCATAGCTACATAGGATTAGAACTAGAAGGAGTCAATCTTCGATTGGTTTCCAGATCTGTCAAGAGGATTCTTGGTAATTCTCTATTGTTCTTCAATTGTTCATCTTTGTTCTTCAATATTATGAATATGACTTTGTTCTACTTCAATATATTGATTATGACTTTGCTCTACTTGTTTATATTCGCAATTATATTGTTCTTAGTTTATCATAGTTATATACTTGGCTTAGTTGGATTGGAACTATATACATGTTTAGGATCGTATAGCGTTTATCTATCGGATCCATGGGTAAATGATAGATATTGTGTAGGCGTGGTGCTTATACCGTATTTATCTGCGATTGTACCCAATATGCCAGATCGTGGGGTAGTTCGTGGTAGTGACAGCTCCATTGATTCTTATATAGTCCCCCTCTCATGTATTGGGCTTACAGAGCAACATTATTACAGGGGAGTGATTGCGATGTTTCTCATATTCCTTGATAATATCACTATGCATGGGCATAGTCCTATCTGGACAATGATTGCTAAGTATAATTGCACTAACTATGATATGCTAGACTGTATAGTCAAGAATAACTTAGGAAATATTCTTGTAGTTCGTCCTAATTCCATGCTAATGACTTGCTAGAATATCTAATTATGGTGCTTATCATATTTATATGTGGCTAAGTTATGCTGATCAGATTAATTATCTTTGTCACCATTCATTACTTTATATATCCTTTATGTGACACTTATCCCTGTATGAAAGAGATATATAAATGTTCTCAATTATACATGCAATGATAGATACTCAATCTTATATTCCATTCTATAATCAACATTGATGATTACTAATCCCTTCCCAGTGGTAAAAATATAAATAACGATACCTAGAATACTTCCCGGTTAAAATGCTACATCGGTATTAATCTGTGCGCTTGCAGATCCCATTCATTATTTATTTAGATGAGCAATTGCATATTTCAATACAACGTCTCTCATGTCATGCTGGGGATGACAACTTGGCTTAAGTGGTATGAGGGATAGGTTTGGCATTTTTGGCGTCGTTATCAGAATAAGAAAACTAAGTCTACTTTTGGTAATGACGTTAAGAATACCCAACATGTGCTAAGAAGATGTTGTTGACGGTTCTTAAGTATCAATTTTAATTATCCAATAAACAAGGAAAAGGAATAATATACAAACATCACCTAGAATTAGGGTTTGATGTGACAGAATTCCACGAGTTTTGTTGTTTATCTATTTCTGCAGGGGGTTATCACGAAATATGGAAGAAAGGCCCACAAGTCGGGTTTACATAGAGATATTAATGTGCCGCGCAATTTTCTATCATCTAGAAGACTCTAGAAGCCAAGACTCTAGAGGCCTGGGGGCAGGGCACCCGCCCTCCTCTGCTGGCCAATCAACACGAGTCTCGCGGATTATGCTCCACCGACCTAAAGGATCAAGGAGAACCGTTCAATCAATGTCGAATTGATCTGACGGCCCAGATTCATTCGAAAAGACTATATAAGCAAGGCCCCCTGGCCCCTGGAGGAGAGAATCCAATTATTCATTAGTATATTTTCCAGAGAGGATTCAGAGAGAGAGAGGTTCCTTAGGGTTCCCACCTCACAGGGCGTAGCATCCAAAGTGAGAGTAGACTAGTTCTACTAGATTGAGAGAGATAGAGTGGAGGTGTAGATCAGAGGAAGCCCGGCCTGTCGGTGTCTACTCCGAGGTTGTACCTGCGGGATCAAGTCTCCTAACCCGAGGCTTGCTCCTAGGATTCTTCAGTATTTCAACTTCTAAATTCTAGTAAGTTCTTTGTTTCATTGTTCTTTGGTTTATGAGTTTACTTTGATCTCTTCGCGTAGAGTTTAGAGTAATCAACTCTAGCGTAAACGTGGTGTTTGGGCTAGGATACTCATAGATATCCCCTAACTAGCTGGACCGTGGTAGTAGCGAGGAACGTGACATTTTCGAGTTACCTTTGTAGCCCATATCCCGTTAGCAGGATCGATAGGGT
Source organism: Sorghum bicolor (assembly GCF_000003195.3). Lineage (NCBI taxonomy): Eukaryota > Viridiplantae > Streptophyta > Magnoliopsida > Poales > Poaceae > Sorghum > Sorghum bicolor. The sequence continues at coordinate 32,867,279 of NC_012873.2, read as the reverse complement.
TTATAGGTGCGGGTCGAACATCCTCTCTGGTGTCTAGATTCCATGAGCCTCCCCAACAGAACAGTAGATCATCCTTATCAATGTTAGAACGAGAGTGCAGTTGTAGTCTTCTCTATACATCACTCACATCGAGTCACATAGTTTGTAGCCTAAAGGTTAGTAGTAATAGACCGGGTTAGTCAGATGCACGCTTTCTCCTAGTGGTAAAAATATAAATACGATACTCTAGATAACATCCCGGGTGAAGTGCTCACCGATATCCGTGCGCTTGCGGATCAATTTATGATTGCGTTACCAAATATCAACAAGCATTTCTGGCGTCGTTGCCGGGGAGAAAGACGGTTTGCTGAGATAACCTTGAGTCTTACTACTAGCTTATATTTATACTTTTATCTTTTCTTATCTTTTTATATTCTTCATTTTCATTACTCTTACCTTATGGAAAACCAAGATTCTAAATCGATCTATCAATTTGCAACACCTTCGGAAACTAACCTTTTACCATGGGAGTCATCACAGCCTATCCAAACATCCCAGTATAGGTTAAGTTATAGGTTGATTGTCATGATTCAAAACCTATCCTTTTCAGGAAAGGAAGACGAAAACCCTTACCTTCATATTAGAGATTTTGAGCAAACATGTGATTGTCTTCGCATTGAAGGCATTTCTGATAAGACTTTATGTTGGAAGCTTTTTCCTTTTTCTTTAAGGGGAGAAGCTAGACAATGGTATAGTCAGAAGGTAAGTCAGCAACGAGGTGAATGGGGAGTCTTACGAGCCAACTTTTGTCTAGACTTTTATTCCCTCGACCGTATCGGCGACCTTAGACTCGAAGTCCTATCTTTTAAACAAAAAGATAATGAAACTTTATGAAAATCCTGGAAACGTTTTTCTAATCTTTTAGAACCTGGTCCAAACCTTAATCTTGAAGACCCTATTCTTTTATTTCACTTTTTTCGAGGTCTTTAGAAAGATCATAAACAAATGCTACATACAATGTCTAGTGGTTCTTTCTTTCGCATCCCTACCGATGACGCTAGAGTGATCCTAGATAGAATCCTAGAAGCTGAGATGGATAATACCCTTCATGATAAAATCCACAAAGCTGAAGTAGACACTCTGCCAAATTCTCCATCTACTTTAGCTATCCCAAGTTCTGAGCCACAAAAGGAAGAAATTCCACCACCTGATTTCATGCTGGATATAGAATCTGATCTTTTTGCTGATTTTGGAAACATTCCAAACTACCATTCTATTGACAGACCCCAAAACGGCCATTTTAGCATTTGTTTGCCAACTGAACATCAATTAAGAGCGCTTATCTCAGTTATGAGTAGCGATTGGTTGGAGGAGTTAGAGCTTTCCTCTGATGTGATCCGTTTGGACACACCTCCTATAACTATACGCTGTGCTTATGATTCTGATCAATTCGATGCTGTCTATAATCCTGTTGTGGAGATCAACATCATGTCTGAATCTTTTGCACTTAAATTATTTAACAATTTGGTCTTAACCCCCACAACAAAGGTCATAAAGGAATCTTCGGGACGATTAGTCCCCAGTCTTTGAATTATTAATGTCCTACCACTTATGGTAGAAGGCTCCATGGTTCCTTTGAACTTCTATATCTTTGATACATGGGACTTCGACCTGTTGATAGGACAACCTTTTAGAAGACTCCTTTATGAAGGTCATACTAGAAAGCTACACATTTCTTTTGGAAAAACTTTTAAATTTCCAATAACGATTTCTCACTCCTTAAATAATAAGACCGAGTCATATCTTTTGCCCGATCCTATGGAGGAGGTAAAGGCGGCATCTCTAGAGCTTTTAAATGAACCAGACTTAGAAGAAGAAGCTCCTTTCTTCATAGAAGAAGAAGCTGAACCATCTGAACCTGAACCCTTAGATGAGTTTGCAGAAACACCTAGACCACAGCTTAAAACTTTACCACCCGGTCTTATCTATGCTTTCCTAAACAATAATCTAGAGTTTCTTGTGATCATTAGTGATAACTCACTCAGGAGCAAACTCTACGATTGATGACCATTCTTGAGAAACATCACTCAGTTTTGGCTACTCACTCCAAGATCTTATAGGAATCAGTCCTATGATTTATACCCATCGTATTCCGACAGATCCTTCTGTTTCACCTTCTCGAGAGCCCCAACATAGACTTAACAACGCGATGAGAGACGTAGTTAAAAAGGAAGTTATAAAGTTGCTGCATGCAGGGATTATATATCCTGTGCCGCACAGTGAGTGGGTGAGCCCAGTTCAAGTTGTGCCTAAAAAGGGAGGCATGACTGTTGTTACGAATGAAAAGAATGAGCTAATTCCGCAACGCACCATCACAGGGTGGCGGATGTGCATAGACTATAGAAAACTGAACAAAGCCACGAAAAAGGATCATTTTCCTTTACCTTTCATAGATGAGATGCTAGAGCGATTAGTGAACCATTCGTTCTTCTGTTTCTTAGATGGATATTCAGGGTATCACCAGATCCCGATCCATCCCGATGATCAAAGCAAAACCACTTTTACATGCCCATACGGAACTTATGCTTACCGTAGAATGTCTTTTGGGTTATGTAATGCACCAGCTTGTTTTCAAAGATGCATGATGTCTATATTTTTTGATATGATTGAAGAGATTATGGAAGTTTTCATGGATGATTTCTCTATATATGGAAAAACATTTGATAGTTGTCTTGAAAACTTAGACAAGGTTTTGCAAAGATGTGAAGAAAAGCACTTAGTCCTTAATTGGGAAAAATGTCATTTTATGGTTAGGGAATGAATAGTGCTGGGAGACCTAGTGTCTGAAAGAGGTATTGAGGTAGACAGAGCTAAAATTGAGGTAATTGAACAACTACCTCCACCTGTGAATATAAAAGGAATTCGAAGCTTTCTTGGCCATGCTGGTTTTTATCGTAGATTCATAAAAGATTTTTCATTTATTGCTAGACCACTTACTCTGCTAGCCAAGGATGCTCCTTTCGAATTTGATGATGCATGCCTAACATCTTTCAATTTATTAAAAAATGCAGTCATCTCTGCACCAATCATTCAACCCTCTGATTGGTCGTTGCCTTTTGAAATTATGTGTGATGCTAGTGATTATGTTGTGGGGGCAGTTTTGGGACAAACTAAAAATAAGAAGCATCATGCAATTGCTTATGCCAGTAAAACTTTGACAGGAGCTCAACGTAATTATGCAACCACTGAAAAAGAGCTTCTGGCCGTTGTCTTTGCTATTGATAAATTTAGATCTTATTTAGTTGGAGCTAAAATAATTATTTACACTGATCATGCTGCACTAAAATATCTGCTCACTAAAAAAGATGCTAAACCTCGCCTGATTAGATGGATCTTATTACTTCAAGAATTTGACTTAGAAATAAAAGATAAAAAGGGAGTAGAAAATTCTATTGCTGATCACTTGTCTAGAATGTATTTAAAGAATCCACAGGAAACCCCCATCAATGATTCACTCTAGGACGACATGCTCTATGGGATTAACAGGTCTGACCCCTGGTATGCAGATATTGTTAATTTTATGGTTTCAGGGTATGTACCATCAGGAGCGAACAAGAAGAAGCTTATTCAAGAAAGTCGTTCACATATATGGGATGAGCCATACCTCTTTTGAGTATGCTCTGTTGGCTTACTCAGGAGATGTGTGACCACCAAGGAAGGATGGAAGATCATCGACAGATGTCATTCATCACCATATAGAGGTCATTATGGAGCATTCCGTACACATTCAAAGATCTGGCAGTGTGGATTCTACTGGCCTACAATGTATGAGGACACAAAGCAATATATCACAAGATGTGGGCCATGTCAAAGGCACGAAAACATAAACACAAGGGATGCCATGCCACTCACCAACGATCTTCAGATTGAGCTCTTTGATGTCTGGGGAATAGATTACATGGGTCCATTTCCCCCATCAAAGAAGTGTGAGTTCAACTTGGTGGCAGTTGACTACGTCTCCAAGTGGGTAGAGGCACTACCTTGCAAACACGCTGACAACATCAGTTCAAAGAGGATGTTTGAAGAAATTATATTTCCAAGATTTGGAGTTCCCACAGTAGTGATAAGTAATGGAGGAGCACACTTCATTGACAAACGCTTCAAGCACTTTCTATCAAAACATGGAATCCGTCACAACATCGCTACTCCCTACCATCCTCAGACAAGTGGCCAAGCAGAGACTTCCAACAAGCAAATCAAGAATATTCTTCAGAAAACAATCAATGAGATGGGAACAGCATGGAAGGACAAGTTACCCGATGCACTTTGGGCATACCGAACAGCATACAAGACCCCAATTGGAATGTCCCCATACCAATTGGTGTACGGGAAGACTTGTCACCTACCTGTTAAATTAGAGTTCAAAGCACACTGGGCCATAAGGAGATGGAATATGGACCTAGATGTCGCTAGAGATCATAGAAGAATGCAGCTATCAGAATTGGAAGAATGGCGAGAGAAAGCATACCACAATTCAAAGATCTACAAAGAAAGATTTAAAAGGTGGCATGACAAGAGGATCAAGAAGGAGTTCGCACCCGAAGATAAGGTATTACTTTTTAATTCCAGGGTGAAGCTTTTTGGGCATGGAAAACTCCAGAGTAAATGGGAGGGACCATTCAAGGTAATCAATTCATCATCCCACGGAGCTATGACACTTCAAAATGACGAAGGTACGTTATTCAAGGTAAATGGTCAATGTCTTAAATTATTTTTAGAGCCCAATAAAGAATTAGAAGAAATAGACGTGATCCATTTTTACCTTCCTATGGAAAATTAGAGCCCAACCTTTTTAATCTGACGTTTTTGGACCACGTATGTATTTTTCGAATAAATTTTGCATCTAGAAGCATGCTCGAGGAAGTGGGCCCACAACGGGGCCAGGCACAGGGTGGGCGCCCTGATGATGAAGGCGGGCGCCCAGCCCCTGTCCCATCTCAGTCTCGATTTCCTCCATCGCAATAAACCCATTTATGGTAAACTAAATAATCATACAGATGGAAGGTTTCGCACGCTTGGCGGCGGGAGTAGCCCGAGCAAACCCTAGAGGCACTTTTTGACGCCTATATAAACAGACTCCTGATGTCACTTTTCAAACATCAATTCATACAAGCCTTCTCTCCTTCTATTAGAGCTTGCTTAGTTCCTCGCTGCTCCAATGGCCGACGAGTTCCACGATGATAGAGAGGTCGTCCCCTTCGACCTCAACAAGAAGCCCAAGGAAGACCCCGACGCCTACGCTCTCGTCCCGGCCAACACAGAGCGACAACTAGCAGCCATGCCACCACGCCCGCGTAGCTCCACTCAATCCTACCATGCTCAACCAGTTCTCACCACACCACCATAGCCCCAACTTCTCAAGGGACCGTTAGCCAAGAAGGAGGCCACTGTCAAGGTGCCAGCCGACACGAGGATCCTGCCACCCAGGCTCAATGAATGGGTCGTCAGAGTCAAGACCAACCGGACCGGCGAGATCAGCAGCATCCGCTACACTACGGAGGAGGAGAGGCCTTACTTCGAGGGGATTAGAGATGCCAAAGTCCATTTCATCCCTCCAAAGACAGCCCCGAAACACGCTCTCAATGCTCTCGAGACACCTCCTAACTCCTAAGCGTCGCAAGACTATAGTAGATGTTGATGAGGACGTTCGTAGGCTAGACAAGGTCATCATAGAGCTCCACTCCTCGGTTAACTCTATCAGTAGGCAGCTCTCTAACCAGAACACCGTTATACTAGGTCTTAGGCATGATCTTGCTAGTGCCAATAAGAAGATCAGGGAGTTAGAGCGCCGCAAAGTTATCTAAACTAGATCTTGAGGCAGTGCATCTTAGTTATTCATCATTAAATTCACTTTAGATCAATTATTAGCTTCAGTTCATTATTAGTCATTTGTAATAAATGCCTCAAGATTAATAAAGATTATTGTTATTATTATTATGTCTTGTGTGTCTCTACTTTATTTTTATGCAAGAAAGCAGAAAACAAGTATGGGGGAGATCCCTCGACATGCCAAACGCACTTCGACTACACCACTCCACGATTCAGGTACATACTCTGCACACTTTACACATACACATATATCTTGGTTTGTGCAGAATATTGTCTCTGACATGATAAATTAAAAAAATTAAAATATTTCCAATCATAATCAATCTCACTCTATGATATTTCCTGAAAACTTGCAATTATTGAAAAATCATTTAAAGACCCTGTGTTACTTAAGTCACTATGGAATGTGAGATGGTAGAGTATGAGTACCTTATTCTTGATATCATTGTTGCTTGGAGAATTTATTACAAAATCTTCAAAAATTCTAGCTACCATCCTCAGTGTTTTATATGCCTACTAAACCTAAAAATATTATTTATGATAATTACAAAAGCTACCTGCTCTGTATTGAGTTTGTTCAAAACAAGTTAAACCCTTGTTGAGAGATTTATCATGCTCCTAAGATCAAGACATTTATTCAGAAAGATTCACTCTTCTGAAGTATTATTGCGTTAGAGGCTTGGGCTATGCAAAAAAAATGAATATTTCGAGAAAATAAAAAGGAGCAAGTGCTCGACAACCTCGCAGAAAAAAAATGGACAAGTGTCCGGCAGTAGAATTAGGGGTACCTCGGTATCCACCTAAAAAAAGAGAAGAGAAAAGAATGAAGAAAATGATAGCCCATGGTCCCTCTAATAAGCAATATGCCAGTAAGAGTTGACAAGTTTTTAATTTCCAAAGTCTTTGATCTAAGAGTATGGCATTCTTCTCCTCGGATCATGTTTTGATCAGGCAATAAATGCAAGGTAAGTATGCTTGAGAATTTGTGCAAATTAAAACAGCCTCAGCGAGATATATAAAAGATAATGAGTGATCTGATAGAACCTATGAGGATAAAGGTATGCTAAATTTCTTTTCAAAAATATACAAAAACTCCAAGTGATAGATTGAAAAGAAGAAAGGACCTCTACTCTTGATCATATATTTCCCTGACTACGGTACATAGTGAATTTCAACACCCTGTAGGTATGAAGAAAATGTTTTACAATGTTTTAACCCCAGATATTTTCTTAACCATCCTTTTCTCAAGGACGAGTAAAAGCCTAAGTATGGGGGTATTTGTTGACGGTTCTTAAGTATCAATTTTAATTATCAAATAAACAAGGAAAAGGACCAATATACAAACAACACCTAGAATTAGGGTTTGATCTGACAGAATTCCATGAGTTTTGTTGTTTATCTATTTCTATAGGGGGTTATCAGGAAATATGGAAGAAAGGCCCACATATCGGGTTTACATAGAGATATTAACGTGTCGCGCAATTTTCTATCATCTAGAAGACTCTAGAAGCTAAGGGAACGAACGGGAGGCCGATCGGGCCTGGGGGCAGGGCGCCCACCCTCCCCCCTTGGGCACCCGCCCTCTTCTGCTAGCCAATCAGCACGAGTCTCGCGGATTATGCTCCACCGACCTAAAGGTTCAAGGAGAACTGTTCAATCAATGTCAGTTTGATCCGACGGCCCAGATTCATTCAAAAAGACTATATAAGCAAGGCCCCCTGGCCCCTGGAGGAGAGAATCCAATTATTCATTAGCATATTTTCCAGAGAGGATTCTGAGAGAGAGGTTCCATAGGGTTCCCACCTCACAGGGCGTTGCATCCAATGTGAGAGTAGACTAGTTCTACTAGATTGAGAGAGATAGAGTGGAGGTGTAGATCGGAGGAAGCCCGGCCTATCGGTGTCTACTCTGAGGTTGTACCTACGGGATCAAGTCTCCTAACTCGATGCTTGCTCCTAGGATTCTTTAGTATTTCGACTTCTAAATTCTAGTAAGTTCTTTGTTTCATTGTTCTTTGGTTTATGAGTTTACTTTGATCTCTTCGTGTAGAGTTTAGAGTAATCATCTCTAGCGTAAACGTGGTGTTTGGGCTAGGATACTCATAGATATCCCCGGACTAGCTAGACTGTGGTAGTAGCAAGGAACGTGACATTTCCGAGTTACCTTTGTAGCCCATATCCCGTTAGCAGGATCGATAGGGTTTATAGGTGCGGGTCAAACATCCTCTGTGGTGTCTAGATTCTGTGAGCCTCCCCAACAGAACAGTAGGTCATCCTTACCAAGGTTAGAACGAGAGTGAAGTTGTAGTCTTCTCTATACATCACTCACATCAAGTCACATAGTTTGTAGCCTAAAGGTTAGTAGTAATAGACCGGGTTAGTCAGATGCACGCTTTCTCCTAGTGGTAAAAATATAAATACGATACTCTGGATAACATCCCGGGTGAAGTGCTCACCGATATCCGTGTGCTTGCGGATCAATTCCTGATTGCGTTACCAAATATCAACAGATGTGTCCCTATGGAAGAAGTCATTCAAATCATTGAGAAGTGCCACAGAGCTAAATATGAAGGCCACTATGGTACATTTAGGACCCATGCCAAAATTTGGCAAAGTGGATTCTATTGGCCTACCATGTACCAAGACACTCAAGACTTCATCAAGAGGTGTGAGAGGTGTCAGCGACATGGGAATATCAATACCCGTGATGCCATGCCTCTCACAAACAACCTTCAAGTGGAGCTGTTTGATGTCTGGGGAGTAGACTACATGGGCCATTCTCGCCATGTCAAGGCTATGAGTACATCTTGGTGGCAGTAGACTACGTGTCCAAATGGGTTGAAGCATTGCCTTGTAGAGCAGCTGACTCAAAACATGCCAAAAAGATGTTCCAGGAGATCATCTTCCCAAGATTTGGCATCCCAAGGTTGGTTATCAGTGATGGGGGTAGCCACTTCATTGATAGGAGATTCCATGAAATCCTAGCGGGAATGGGGATAAGGCACAATATGGGAACACCTTATCATCCCCAAACAAGCGGACAAGTAGAAACCTCAAATAAGCAAATCAAGAACATTCTGCAACGTCAAGGAAATGGGGACAGGATGGGTGAACAAACTCCATGATGCACTTTGGGCATATAGGACAGCATACAAGACCCCCATCGGTATATCACCATACTAGCTTGTATACGGGAAGACATGCCACTTACCAGTTGAGCTCGAGCATAGGGCACATTGGGCCATAAAAAGATGGAATATGGACCTATCCTCAGCCGGCCTCAACCAAAAGCTCCAAATCTCAGAACTGGAATAATGGAGAGAGAAAGCTTATAACAATGCCAGAATCTACAAGAAAAGAACCAAAAGATGGCATGATAAGCGAATCAAGCAAAAAGAGTTCCATCCTGGGAACAAGGTTCTTTTGTTCAACTCCAGGGTCAAACTTTTTGGCCATGGGAAGTTGAGGAGCAAGTGGGAAGGCCCATACCTGGTGATCGACGTCGCGACACATGGAGCTGTAACAGTTCAGGACAATGATGGCAACGTCTTTAAGGTAAATGGTCATCACCTCAAGCTCTTTTATGAACATGAACCCTTAGAAAAAGAAGTAGACATGATAGAATTTGTTCTAAACCCCATCAACTAAAATCTATATGTCATTCTATTTTCTTCTTGATTGCTTGATCACTAGATGGAGTGTAGACTTAGCACACTTAGGTGTCAGGCCACCCAATAAACTCTTAGGTGACCCGAGAGACACACCTGGTCAAGCCAGACTCCCACTAAGGGGGTCGGTCGACCGAGGTAAGTGTCGACCCAAAGGACACTACACCTGTCATGACTAAGGCTGGCCCGAGAGACACACCTGGTCGAGCCAGGCTCCCACTAAGGTGGTCGGTCGACCGAGGTAAGTGTTGATCTAGAGGGCACCACACCTGTCACGACTCAGGGATGCTGGGGCACAAACCCCGATTGAGCCAGGACCCAAAGAGGTGGTCGACCAACCGACTCTTATTGCACCTAGGCATGTTGCCACGTTCAAAATAGAGTGTGGAAGGTCGCCGCGAACTCGAAATTTCAAAACTTTGAAATTAGTCGGTCGACCGATCCATCTTTGAAGGGATCCAAACAGTCTCGGATCACTCTCATCCTCCTGGTTATCCCTCCGATGCTCTAGGTGGATTTTCAAATTCCTACGGCCAGGAGCATCCTCCTAAGCCTACAAATAGCTCCCCCCTCTTCTTCTTCTTCCTCCCATTGCTTTCCACCTCGAATCAAGAGCCATTCTGAACTCTTGAACACCTCACCATCACCACCAACACCTTGCCATGGCCCTTCCATCAAAGAACAACCAGATCGTCTGTCGCCCTGACTCACCGATGCCTGCCCTCTCCCTTACGGAGGAACTAGAGCAGCTCATGGCAGTGGATGTCATCGAGGCAGAGCCTCCGGCCATGGTGCCACCCACCGGAGGGCCATCGAGGCCAAACCTCCGGTCGGTCGTCCGTGTCTTTGGGTCGACCGACCCGGAGCGTGGTCACCCAAGGACCCCCCAGCATTCCTCCAAGTCAGGATCCTCGTCGCGTTCCCTCACCCCGAGGAGAATGCTTGGGAAATCTCCGACCAGGGCCACCATGCCAAAGCAGCCTACCACAGGTCAATTGGCATTGAAGGGCAAGTCCCCGGTGGGCACCAGCAAGGCCCCCATCGCTGTCTCTTCCAACACTACGGGGAGCTCAGCGTTCACGCCTTCCTACACCCCGGCCTCACCACCATTACGCAAGATTATGAGCACTGGGCCCGGGATGGGGAAGTAACTCGTCCCTTGTCTGGACACCGAAGAGCGGAGGGCCCTGAGGGAGTCCAACGACTCCACCAGCGGCTCTGTTCACTGTCGGCTGTCTCCACCTCCCATCAGAGGCCCACCTAGCCAATTTGAGGGGGAGTAGGAGAAGAGATACGTGGAGAAGCTCCTCCACGTCATGGGTGTCCTACGCAAGAAGAACACGGCCCTCATGGGGACCGTGTCAGAGCTAAAGATGGCCTACCAGGAGTTGGCAGACGAGTTTAACCATCTTTGCATTAGCAATAATGCGAAGGTCAAGAGGATCGCTAAGCCGATCAACAGAGAGGATCTACTACAGATCCTCTCTCCCTAGTTTACTTTAATTAGATTATTAGGCACTTAGTTTTGAATTAGTCCATTTTTTATTTCTTTAGTTCAATTTCCCTTTTGATTTTCCCTTGTAAAAGTGCCTACAATATTTGAATTCTTGAATAAAAAGCTTAGTTTGAATAAAATAAGACCTTGTGTTCTGCTGGTGTGTTACCACCAGCAGAACATGTGCACGTGATGTCTCTCCGTGTTGTTGAAATCCAAAACACAGAAAACCTCAAGTGTGGGGGATCGGCCAATCCACCCAGTTTCATCAATGGACGAAACAAAGCACAACTTTTGCTCAGGAGCACAGACTCGAGTTGACACGCCAAATATCGACCCAAAGGCTCGGTCGGTCGACTGGGGGTTTTGCACCACCTGGAAAACGAACGTCATGGCAACACTCCACGCGTCGAGGGGAACACAGGGGCCACCCTGGGCACACCAGGGTAGGGTCGGTCGACCCCACCTGGTGACCCCGGGCCCACCAACCAGCATCCACACGATGACCCACATCTTCCAGTCTAGTTTGCACATTTTACTCCCTCTCGTCCTTACTTTTCCCTCCTCTACTCTAAATGTTTAAAATAAAATTTAATTCACATGACTAACTTGAGTCTTTACATTTAAAAATCCATAAGTGACACATAGTTTATTCTAGCGTATGTTTATGCTTATGGGTACAAAAATTATATAGGAATGCATTTTGACTAAGTTGTTGATGACAGTGACATAGTTCTAAGCTCATCACACTAATCCTGTTCAAGGTACTTGGAATTTTATTTTAAAACCATAGTTTCATTCACTCCTCATTAGCAATGAAATCCCTACCAGAGCCAAAACATGTCTGAAATAACCCTTGTGAGCAACTTGCATATGTATTGAGTTTGGTCAAATCATGTAGATCATAGTGAGAGTTTTGTCATATTCCTAAGATCAAGATCGCACACACCACATTTCGTGCCACTCCTACACTAGGAGCACGCAACATCCCATCCCACAAATATAGATGCTCCATATGCTCAATAGTATAGAATCTCTCTCTAAGAGTTAAGTATAGATGAGACACAAAAGCAGAGGCAAAAAAATGCTAGCCTTGACTCATAGAAAGAAAGAAATAGAGAGAGCAAAGTCAATAAAGGAGCTATCTAGTCATCATTCATATCACACACACTTGCACATCTTGATCTTAGACTATGACACTCCTCTCCTTAGATCCTTGCTTTGACTTTACAATAAATACAATGCATGATATGCTACCTTGTTTTTCCCTACCAAGCTCCACATAAGCCTTATAGATGTAGGACGTAGCAAGAAGGGCTGACAGTTATGCCTTGGTAAAATGGCTTTAGAAGCTGAGGGGTTTGAGAGAATGATAAATGAGGAGTCAGAATAAACTATGTGCTTTATTTTAAACTATCATGAAAACTCTAAGTACCAAGAATAGAAGTTTGGGAGCTCATTTTGTCTTAGTACTGTTCCTCTTATCAACTTCTCAAGGAAATCTGCTAGACACTTACCACATAACCCATTTGCATGATCTATGTCCTGAATACAACTATATGGACCATGATCTTTAACTTGTCTCTAACCTTTACTCGAGGACGAGTAAACACTCAAGTGTGGGGGATCTTGTTGAAGGTACTTTCACTAGGATTTTTTGACCACTAAAACCGTCAACAAAAGTTAAGTTTTGGGGATAACACCAAGCCACTAAGTAGTGACATAGGTACAATTCACCTGGTTCCACATGTACATGTCATTATTTGGATGCAGGTGAAACAACCACAAATCAAGCCTGATCAAGCTCAAATGAAGCAAAGATGATCAAGAACCAAATCCACCATATATCAACAAAACATTGGAGATGACAAGTGGGGACAATATGTGGAGCAAGGTGGTGGGCCAACCCCCCAAAGTGTAGGTCGGCCGACCTACACTTGGTGGGACCCCACCTGGCCCACACTCCCACCGACATCAACATCTTCTAGAAGATTGGTGGGACCCACATGGAGGCAATAGGTCGGTCGACTGACCTGTCATGTGGGCCCACCTTGAGTAGGTTCACTCCCACCAACATCCCCATGATGAACATGTGATGGAAATTTCCATCCATTGATCATATAGCGGTTCCAAGGTCGGTTTGATCCAACGGTGGAGAAGAAGGAGCACACAGATCACTGACGTGGCGCTGGAGTAGCCCCTACTCCATCTCCCCCTATAAATACCCCCTTAGAGAGCCTAGTTAATCATGGTTTATCTTAGGAAGAGCTACTCTTAGCTAAGTGTGAGAATAGAGGGAAGAGAGTGAGGAGTTCCCCGAGGAGGAGTCCTGGCTTGTCGAGAGTCTTCTTCCAGGAGCGCCTCAGAGAATGCTTGTCTTCAAGTAAGTCTTCTTTCTATTTGCCTTTCATCAGAGTACTTTTAGTATTTACTTTCTATCTTAGTTTATTTTAAGTATACAAGTAGCCTATCTGGCACAATGCTTTGCCTTGTGTGAAGTGCTCAAAACCTTAGTTGGGTCTAGAGTAGTAGAATTAGTGTAGTCGTGGTGTCTAGACTAAGCCTGCCCTTGTGGACTTCTTGTCGCACCTGAAGATTGCCAGCAGCGAAGCGTGACAGGCCTCTGCTGGACATTAGGAGTTCTCTTCAGTGTGTTGTTAGGCAAATTGCAAATAATAGTTGGCCTGCATGGTAGCTGCCTAGGGAAGTGTTTCGCCACACCCTTTTCACCTATCGGCCACAGTAGGAAGGGACTTAACTCTCAAGTATACTTAGAATACCTTAGCCAGAAGCCAAATACTAGAAATACCTCTCTACCCAGTCCTAAGCCCTTTGATCATCATCCGACGACTCAATTGGTCTAGTTATTCCATTTCTCGTTCCCCATGGAAAATACGATATCTGGAATACTCCTGGTGAAGTGCTACATTGACCACTGTCCGCTTGCGGTAAAACCGTTTGCCACTTCTGGTGTCACACAATCATTTCTAGTGTTGTGCCAAGGACTGACAACCCTAGGTAGTGACGCTAAGAAGAGTCAACACCTATCGAGTATTATGGCGTATGCCATGCCGTATGCCATTGCGTGTCTAGCTTAGCCATCATGATCAAGTGCCATATATATATATATATATATATATATATATATATATATATATATATATATATATATATATATATATATATATATATATATATATATATACACCAATTAAAGTCAGATAAGCTGAGCTTGGCACATCAACCTAACTTGACAATTAATCTTGTCCTAAATCAGATGTCATGACATATGGCACATAGTAACACATTAAGTTGTTGTATAACTTTTGATACTTATCACACTCATGATCGATCTTGATCAACAAAATCATGGTTAACCATCTTACTACTAAGTATTTATGAAACTAATATATATGTTATATTTAGTTATTTATTTTGAAGATATAGCAGTTTGTTTATCTTTTAATTTTTTTAAACCTTTTTTAATAAACTTTAAAATTTATTAAAACTTAATTGAAAGGTCAGCGGCGCCTTAAGTGTACTGTACTAAAAAATTTGGGCGCCAAATTTTCACTCCGCGCGCACAGTTTGAGCCGAGCAGGAAAAATTTGCACTAAATCTTCGTGTCCCGTCCTGTCCTCGCCTCCCAACGTGTTAGGGAAATAATTAACCTCCCGGCTAATATCCCTTTCTCAAACCCTAATTAGTCCACGATCCCCTCCGGCTGTAAGCAAAGCCATGGCGCCGCCGCTGCCATCCAGGACGCCAACGACGCCAACTCGGTCTATGGCGTCCCCTACGTCGAATCCGTCGAGGCCACCCCCGGCGACGCCTCCAGCTAGGAGATCGCCTCCTCCTCAGGGCATCAGCTCCCGAAATGACGACAACTCCTCTAGCACCGGTCGATATATTGAAGCCACCCTCAAAATCGAAGACGACAATGGATTCACCACTACATATACCCCTAGGTATATTGTTTGCTTAATCTAGTTTATTAGATGGCAATACTGGTGGAGCCAGCGAGGCATAGGTGGGGTATGGAGTCAATTAGTTGAAGTACATGTGTAGAGTCCAATTCGAGATCAATGTTTTTCTTTATTTATCGATCAATTCATGTTTTTCTGTTGAGAGGTTGCTTTGGATAGTTACACATTTTTAGCCCAGTGAGCAATAATACATAGTGATGGTTGAGTTTTAGGACCACTCGTCAGGTCTGCTCTCGTAAATTAAGTTGTATATGTTCATGGCTGTGAGGATTTTTTCTACATACACACAGAAGTGCTGCACTAAATATGTAAGAGTCATATTTGACTTAAATTGAGTTTTAGACTAGTACAAAATTTTATCATCCCAGTTTCAAAATCTTTCTTGTTTAGTTGCTACTGGACTTTTCCTGGCTTAAAATTGAATTTTTTAGTTGCACAGGGCTTGTATGTATATTATTTATTTTAAAAAGGGTATATGCCTTCTGTACGAAAATTTTGCTGTTTGGAAACATATGAATCATGTTTTTTTATTGTGATTCATGCAGCTAACCCTGAAACTTTTGATTACTAAAACATGTGAATCATATGAAAACTGTTTTTAATTTTTGGTTATATCTCTGGTGAATATTTCTTGCTTAAATATTCTTCAATTATTATATACATGTTTATTTACTTATCAACCATTATCCTATGAATGCAGTGGTACATGTGAATTATGGACTATTTATGTTCATTGCAAGAATGGACTTCCAGGAGTATGTAATGTTCAAAGTAGAAAGGACTGCAATAAAATTGTCAGTCTTGACATCTATGAAGGATCAACTTGGATACGCTGCTCGGGACTTTTTGTATTACAAAAAGCGTTGTGGAACAGATGTAGCTAGTCTTGAGCACGTCGATTATATCAAACATGCAGAGATGATGATACAAGACACTGAGATGGAGAAGGAAATCAGATTAGTACTCTCACAATAGCCAGAGAGAATACAACAAGTGAGCATAACACCCATCAAGCGACCAAGGCAGCAACATGAAGAAGATGAGCATCCGTTTACTGATGAGGAATTTGATGCATACAAGGTCTGGCTGGAAGAACTGCCACTGGAGCAATCCAAAGGTATACCTTCTATGTTTCTGCGTATGTATTCATATTGTTTGGAATGTAATAAACTTTGTATGTGCTACACTTAACATTGTTTTCATGTCTAACAGATTTACAAGATGACTTTAGGGATAAAACAATGATCACATATAGAGAATATTTGAGGGCAACAGGGGACCTCGAAGAAATTAGTAATTAATGTTCCTTTTACAACAATTGTTTTTTACTTCAATTTTTTTTTAAAAAACTGAAGCTGTTAACCTTGTGTGTAGTGGCATTTGTCGAGCCCCAAGACAACAATGGCATTATAATTGAAGCTGATGAAAGTAATGGAAGCAGTACGACACCAATATCAAACTCAAATAGGCCAAGCCATGCAAGGAAGGCAAGGAAACAGGAAAATGGTTTGTGATGATTCTTATACTATTAATATTTAGTTCAGTAATCTTAATGGAGAACTATAACAGCTCAAGTTTATTATTGTTTTTTCCAAGTATATGGCTCCAAATATGGCAAGAAATCAGGGTGTGGAACTGTTAAAGGATTTGCATTTAACAACAAGAGAGTTAAGGAACGCACTCAAAGACTCAATAGAATTTGCAGAAGTTCGTGGAGGTCCCATTGGACCAAACCGTCGTGCATTTGTCGATGAGATCGTACTGTATCCAAAGAAATGGGCACCACTAATTGGAGTGAATAGTTGGAAGCATATAAAGGAAGAAGTCAAAGAAGAAATTTCAAACCAAATAATTGTAAGCTGCATACTAATTTTTTATTCTACTCAATCCATACTCCAACTTGATTGTGATAACTCATTCCTTGATTGTTGCTTGTAACCAGCTTACGTGGAACTTTGCCAACATTACCGATAAGGATAAGAAAAAAGAGAAAATATGGAACATTGCCCAGGAGCGGTATAGAGGTTGGCGATCAAATCTGAGTGCCACATACAGGGCTCATAAAACCTATGCTGAGAGAATACGACATGTGCCTGAAGAAGTGCACCTTCTTGAGTGACACTACTTGCTGTTATATTTTGGATCTGATAAATTCAAGGTTAGAACTATATTAAAATCTACATTGTCAAACAAACTCTTGCATTGTCACATGCATCTTCCTGTTCTCATTTTGCAGAAGGTTAGCAGCCAAAACTCATCCAATCGACACCAACAAAAAACCACACATGTCATGGGTTCAAAAAACTTCTCATAGTGTGGCTTCGAGCAGGTAATCAATATATGCAACAATGTTGTCCATCAAGTTTTTTAGCACATGCTGTCCATCCAATTTATTATGCAACACTTGTGTATAATTATGATTTGGCATCCTAGAGAGACCCAGACACAGGTGAAGAGCCAAATGATCTAGTTCTTTGGAGGACAACTCACAGAAAACATTCTAGACAATGGTCAAATACTATTTCAGCTACTGTATATGTGAGTAAAACTTTTGACAATCCCTTTTTATAGCTAATAGTTGTGAAGCAACTCTTAATATATTCTGTTTTTTATTTAGGAAAATGCAGCCATGAAAATTGGTGAGATTGGTTTACAACCTGGTAGACAAGCACTTTCAAAATACATGGGAATGGTTATATGGCTAAGTATCGAGCTCGCAAAGAACTAATGCAAGAGAACCTTGAAGTACATGCATGTGTTGAAGCTGCAGCCAGAGAGAGAAACATCGCTTTTGAAGCAGAGGTTGAACAGCTGAAAGAACAGATTGCAAATGAAGCCACTGAAAGGGAAAGGGAGAGTGAAGAAAATAGGAGGAAGATGCAAGAGGATTTGGAAAATGCTAAGGAAAAAATGAGAGAACAAATAAAGCAAGATTTTCTTAATATGCTAGTGCAGCACAAAGAAGGAACTTTGAATATGGTAATATTTTTATGTTCCTTTTTTAATCCTATGTCCTGTTAATAAACTTTTGATGATGATGATGCCTAATCTTTTAGGTCAACATTTTTGTGTGCAGAGTGCCCTCCAAAACAATGACAGCACACAAATTGCACCAACCATAGATGAGGACCATGACAATGCTGAACATGGAAATGACAACACACAAATTGGTAGTTTGATTCCACAGGTAATGCCATTCCTACACTAAGTTCTAAATGATCTTGAGATATTTACCTTGAACTATAGCTAAAATTGATCAAACAATTTATTTTTTGAAGTGTGAGCCTACAAGCGTTGTCACCATACAAAAAGCCGCATCTGCTCGTTCTGGGATCAACAAAAATGCTACTGGGGTCAGCAAAAATCTTTTAAGCGAAAAAAGTACAAATGGACAATCACAGAAGACTTACATCACTCAGCAACAGCTGATGAGTAGAACAAGAAATGGCAAAAAGAATAAGCAGGTAATCTAAATTCCTATTTTGTTGTGTTCTTCAATACAAAGTGCACCAATTTGCAGTTTAGTGACACATCAAATGTGATTAATCTTGTATATAGAAGATGTATGGGTACATTTACCATATGTGATGAGACCAGCAACTTGTGTGCAGTTAAGATTGGGTTTAGAGATGTTTGTAATTATGAAATTTCATGATTTTAGCTATCGAGAATTGGGAGTTATGAATTATAGATACAACATGTCAGGTTTTCACCTTGCTCTGCAAAGTAGATGTTATTTCTGATTTTGACATTGCTAACTAAAGAATTTATATTTTAAAAAAACTAACATGTATACAATTCCGTGGGCTTTCTGTAGTATTGAGTACTATAATTTTTTGTTGTCTACAACTATACTTATGATTTTTTGAATGCACTGTACTGCTGCTGTTGCATAGCAAAAACTGTGGTAACTAAAATTAGTGGAGTCATGTAGAGAATGGCTAAAGTTTTGCACAAGCATTTTCTCTTTGTTAGTTTGACTTGGTAAGGGCCTCAATCTGGAGAAAGTCCTAAGCTTAATTAAAGTGACAGCAATGTTTCCATTGTTTATGTTAAGTTTACCTTTGCTCAAGTACAACTATGTCATATTTCAATCTCTTTCCATTTTCTGAATGATGTAGTAGACTTACTATTTGACTAATATCCTTTTGTTACTCTTTTGACACTAAGTGGACAAGGTTTCAGTTGAAGGCTCATAATCAAGCAAGGTCATAGCCTAGGAGAGGACATGTTGCTCATCAAGCAAAGTATCGACAAATTCATAGATGATAGGAAGTTACATTTTTAAAATAGTTGTGACACAATGAGTGAACTGTACACTCACTTTTTATTCTAACTATGGTACTGTAAACTCGCTTATGGTTCTACATATGGTTTGTCAATATATTGAATGATTTATTGTAATTGATATATACAAGTGAAATCACTTTTGTTTGGGATGTTGAACCAAATTACTAGATGCTAGTACTGTTGCAATATAAAATGTACCCACGAGCTATAATGCTAGGCTATATGCCATATGGCAACAAATTAATTGCATTACAAAAGGCTCTATCGCCACGACATTACCAATGTTGCAATAAAATTTGATATCTCACAACAACTAAAATTATGTTGCAAATAATAATATGGCCACATCAAAACAATCGTGGCATTATCATATCGACTTTTGAAACGACTAAAAAAGCGTAGCAAAAGTTAGTATTGCTACGACACAATGACTGTAGCCACATCTTACTCTTGCAACAAAATAATGTTCGTAGCAAATTATGTACATGCCATGCTAAGACTTTTGTGGCAAATTGTGTACTTGCCATGCCATGGCATTTATGGCAAATTATGTACTTGCCACGGTATGACTTTTGTGTCAAATTGTGTACTTGCCACGTTATGGCATTCGTGGCAAATTGTGCACTTGCCACAGCGTCATGGTCGTGGCAAGTACACACGCAACAAAATTGTAATGTAGCAAAACTATTATATTGCTACGCTAATGATCGTTGCATGTATGACCCCTTGCTACCATGAAACCCATGGCAAGTGCTCCAATTGCCATGCCCGTGAACGTTGCGTCAAAATCCTATTGCCATGCATGGCAACGGATAGCAATGGTTGCAAGAATCCTAAGCATTTGCAATGCCAAACTAGAAATTGTGGCAATACCTTCTTGCCATGTGACATCTTGCAACCCTTGGCAACGAACGAGGTTTGGTGGCCCAAACTACTGCTTGCAACAAAATTCGGCATATCGCAACATTTTCTCGTCGTTACATAAGGGGTAGAATTTAGTAGTGGACGGCGGTCGCGGTTGTCGAATCTCTCGTGCTTTTCACAGTTGTCATCTCACCGAGGAAGGTGATCAGGCTATTGGTTTCCTCTCACATCTTCTTTGATTAGCTTCTACGCATCATCGGTGTCAGCATAGTTCTTGGTAGTGGCGAGAAGCTCAGCAACCATGGTTGGCCTCTTGCAGAGTAACTTGCTTTGAAGGGCTTCATGATAATGAAGGCATTTGATGAGTGCGGGGATTGCCTCGTCGTGGGATATTTTCAAGATCTTAAGGCCCATTTCCGAGAAATGGGGGATGTAGTCTCAAAGAGGCTCATCCTTATAGTCATGTATCCTCTCGTGGTCATACTTGTTGCCAGGCTGTTCGCAGGTGGCTATGAAATTATCGATGAAACCCTGGCGTAATTCTTCCCATGTGTTTAACTGGTTTCTAGCAAGCCGAGAAGCCATTGATGACTGGCTTGATCGAGGATGATCGGGAAATAGTTGGCCATCACATGCTCATCGCTCGTGGCCGACTGGACAGATATCTCTTACAGAGTGATCCAATTCTTAGGGTTCTCCTTGCCATCATATTTGTTG
This sequence comes from Sorghum bicolor, assembly GCF_000003195.3. Classification (NCBI taxonomy): domain Eukaryota; kingdom Viridiplantae; phylum Streptophyta; class Magnoliopsida; order Poales; family Poaceae; genus Sorghum; species Sorghum bicolor. The sequence continues at coordinate 32,846,392 of NC_012873.2, read as the reverse complement.
AGCTTCTCGAGCTTGAAATTGAAAGGCCATATGACTTGTCGAAGATTAGGGGTAAATTGCTTCAACCCAGGGGGGCATGCGTGGTGTCATACTCGATGTGTCGGATGTTCTCATGGCTACCTTGTTGTTGATGCGCTTATTGATGTGGTTACATATATCCCATGGCGGAAGGTTGTGATAGAAATCGTAGTCTGCCCTTTGATTAACCTCCTGGTTGTAACCATGATTGGGCTCATGGGCTCAATGACGTTGATGAGCATCCCGATCATGGCCGTTGTGATGTGCCTCCAGATTGTGGTGATCACCGCTATTACGTTGGTGAGTATTGCTTGGTGGTGAACGATGGCGACGAGAGCCACCGAGAGACGCTGAGATGCGACTTCGGTGGCTGCAACTAGAGGTGGCAGACGTAAAGGAAACAGCTTGAGCCTGTTTGACTAGATCCACGGTTTGCCCCATGGCAGTGATCAGGTGTGCTCGTATGTTGGTTCAGACATCCTGGTACTCTAGAGTGTTTGGGAGCCATTCGAGATTGGCCATAGTGACAGCAATGTTGGTGCTTAGAGTCTTGAACACTTGTTGGTTTCCCACCATGTCGAAAGCATTGTCAAGATTTTGTGGGTTTATCTACCTTTGGCATTCTTCCTCTTCATGTGCTCGCCGTTGAGCACGATTAGAATTGCGCTGCTTGTGTTGCTGTCTCTGGTCATCAGTTTTGCCATCCGGCGCTAGTTTGTCATTGCTGAAGTTGAGGAGCACGTCTCCTCGTCGTGGCGGAAAGACCGAGAAGCGAGGGAAACCTCGGGGATATGGGGGAAAATCCATATCGTAGTCATCATCCTCGAGCTGTAGAACCTCGGTTAGTATGGATCCGATGCTAGATCGTGTGCTTGAAGTACCACCCTGAAACCATGTTGACAAAGTGGTGTGTCTCACGTGTGCCTGAGGCACGCTGATCTAGATTCAGATCTGCTGGCGTAGAATCTGCGAACAGCAGATGTGCATGATGTGAGGCTAGCGCAATCGAGTTGTGCAAGCCGTGAGGAAAAACCAAGCATTGCCGAGTCTGAGGGGTCGCCTTGGTCTGAATGGCCCGTCCTTCTAGGGTAGTGATGATCGTTAGACCTGTTCCCAACCATTCATATGTAGTGACATGAGTTGGTCAAGTAGATCTGTGATGATCAACTAACGCCGATCCAGTAGTTTGACTCGAGATTGAATCTACCAGAGTTAGGGCTTCAGAAAGCTTGAGATCAACCTGATCGATAGCCTTGAGTAGGTCAGTGTTGACGATCTGCTTCCCATTGTAGCGAGGAAGTGAACGATGTGTTGTCGCTGTGGTCGGAGATGTTGTTGGGGTGGTCGTAGCTACGGCCAACATGGTCGAGACAACAGCCAATGTTGTTGAAGGAGGAATTGGCACAGATTGAATCTACATTTTTTTTCCATGGTCATGGCGGTGAAGTTGCTGAAACTGGACATCCAGGTGATCTAGCCAATGGTGAAGGTGAGACCTTCCGCCACGGTCGTGGAAGCGGGGATGATGACCATCTTGTTCGTCTGGGGAGCTGTACGCATACCCTCTACGTGGCACACCACTGTTGATGAAAGCTAGTCGGCAGTCTACCTTGGGGTATACCCATGGTAGTAGTTTATCGATAGACAGATGCGAAAACTATGAACTTGATGGTGATGCAAGACATGGGCAAGGATTTTATCTAGGTTCGGCCGTCATGAGGGCGTAATACCTACATCCTATGACTGATTGTATTGATATGAGTTGTATTGAGATTTGTTGATTTGAGGGGGTCCCTTGCCCCTCCTTATATTGTTCGGGGGGCAGGGTTACAAATCTAGAAACTAAGCCAAGTCGGTTACAATTGCCATAGATAGTTCGATATCAATTCCTATTCTAACTGACCAGGATCTTGCTTGATCTCCTCATATTGTTTCCTTGCGCAAAACTTTGAGTAGATGGATCAAGCTATGATTCATCTTGTAGTGGTCCAAATCTCTCAGCCCAAGTCTAGCCGTAAGGGTATAGGGGTTTATACCCCCACATTCAACGATCCAAACAAACTAGCGAACTTTCCTTCAATGGAGTGACCCCACAAGCAGTCTTTGTTTGTTAAAATCTGGTGTCAACACTATCTTACTATCAAAAAGGGTTTTAGGAGGAGCAGAGCAAGTCACATTTAAAGCTAGTAGTCCTTATGGGCGTAACTCCCTCTACTATTCCTAGAATCTCCTTTCCTCAAATATGTCACTAGTATTCAAGTATGCGACTCGTATTAGTATGCTAGCTGTTCGAGAGATAAGAATTCTTTTCATAGCCTTCCCTTTAATATGTCATCTTGTCTTGCAGTGCTCTATCCTTTCGAGCGAGCCTGTGCTTGGGGACCACTCCTTCTATCATTCATAAAATATGATTATCTCTCCTTGGTTGTAAAGCTTCACTTTGCTTTCATTTACCAAAAATTCCATTGGAGAGCTAGGAGGTGTAGTCTCGTATAAGCAGCTTCCGTCGATCTGCTCTGATTTTGAGATGAGATAGATTTGTTGTGTTGTATTTCTTGAAAGTAAAAGGAGTTGTACGCTTAGAGTGAATGAATGAGCCTATGAAACCAACCAATACACCAATCCTGGATTGAGCGCATTCCCTTAACGTTGAATTATTTAAAATTTCAACTAGGGATGGTGGAGACTAGAAACTCAATCTTTTAGGAATTAGTTCATGTGTCATTCAATCAAGCCTCTTTCCAAGTTCATGTCTTAGAAGGAGTATGTGTCGGTGTTTTATCCCCCGGGGGGTCAAACCAACGAGTAAATTTGTATGCGTGCTCCCCTTTCCGGATGGTGATGCAAGAAGACACAGAGATTTATCCTGGTTCGGGCAAGAGAAGGCCCTACGTCCAGCGGGGGGAGAGAGTTTGTATTATCTTGCACCTAAGTGCTTGTACAGGGGCGAATACAAGCGTGGTATGAAGTGTGTAGCTCTACTACGTATGCGTTCTTGTGTTCGGATGTCCCTCTTCTATTCCTGAGTCCCTCCTTTTATAGCTCCAAGGAGAGACACAGGGTACATGCGTAGATGTTAGAGTAGGGATCGATAGCTGCATGAAGCGCTGACCTACTCGAGGCTTCCGTACGGCATGGCCTCGAGCCGTCCCATCCTGATAGCTTGGTGATGATTACGCGTGCTCCCGCGAGCTGCCCTGCCAGCCGCCTTGTGATGGTTCTGAGGTCGCATGCTCGTATGGCGTGGTGGCGGATCCGGCGGAGCAGCTGCGGTGTTGTCAGTCGACGCCCGACTTGTCCCTGGGGAGGGACCTTGTTCGGTCGAGGGTCGGGCGCCGCGTAATATGCCGATATCTGGAGCGCTGACCTTGGGTGTCTCGAGGGGGTCCCGATTAGACGTTCCATCCTTGTTTCTCGCGTCCTGACACGCCCTGAGTCGTTCGGTGGGAAGGCTGCAAAAAGAACGATGGGACAGAAGCTCGCTCCCTATCACGCCTCCCATGACCTGTGTGTTAGGTGGGGAAGCGTCAGGTGCATTTAATGCTCCCGCCCGCGTGCGCGCGTCAGGCGGCGGACAGTGTCCTAACGCTCGACGTCTCTCGGTTCGCTCGAGCCCGCTTCCGTCTTCGACGGTAGTCGCTGCTCGAGCCCTGACCGGTTCGCTCGACGCTATTTCCGTCTTCGAGGCTGCGACTGTCGATGGCGGCGCATGCGTAAAACTAGGGCGTCGAATTAAGGGTCTCGACCTTCGTACGGGCAATCTCATAATGCGCATCGCTGAGGGTACCCCTTACCGATACCCTCGACAGTAGCCCCCGAGCCTTCATTTGAGCGCTAGCGCTCGAATGGAGGCTTTGATTTTCGGTCGAATTTTCGTGGGGGCGCGCGAGCGACCCCGCGGGGTAGCCCCCGAGCCCTCGGAGGAGTTTTTGACTCCTTCGAGGGTTATGTTATCTAATTCGCAGAAACGCTTTCGACACCAGTGGTGGAAGGTTCTGACTGGCTCGTTTTTGCCTGTGGGTTTCGACGTACTCTCGATAGAGCGAGCGTCTTTCATCCCAAATTGAGTTCCTAGCGGGTAGTCCAAGCGAGAACCTGTGCCCCTTTCGAGAGGGTCAGCTGTAGCCCGGAGGCGTCCTCATAAAGCAGGGTCGACTTGGTCGGGGATACTGGTCTCATTCGATAGAGTCCAGCGGCTCGATGCCTCCCTTCGGGGGGATTCCTTTCGACTGTCTCGACCCTACCTTGAACATCACCAGCGAGTCCTCGAGGCGGGCCTCGATCTTCGACCGCTCGCTGGGGATCCCTGACTCTGGCGCTCGAGATCGGCTGTCGAACCCTTTCGGCGGGCCAGCCATCGACCTCTCGAGACTTTTGCGGTTATGTCCCTTGGCTTACGAGGGAAGGAAACGGTCGTGGCGGTTCGCCTTTCTGCCCGTTGGGCGCGTCTTTTTAGGTGGATGACGTTGCGACACCGTATCGGCGAGGAATTCGGAGAGTCCGGCCTGTGAGGAGAAAGAGAGAGTTGTCAGGCGGCGCATTTATGGGGGGAGTTACCTTACTTCTCGGATCTGTCCGTTGGCGGTCAGCTGCCTATAAATATGCCGTCGCGTCGCCGCCGTTCCTCTCCCTTCCGCCTTCTCGCTCTCGTTCTTTCGCTGCCTTTGCTTTCTCGTCATCTCACGCGCGCACGCCCCCTCGAGCCGTAGCGAACCCACCGCCCCGTCAGCCAAGATGCCTGTAAGACTCGTCGCCGCCGATGACTGGCGCCCGTCGTCGATGACGGAGCGCCGGCTGTTGGAGCTCGAGAAGGAGGGACTGCTGCGCCGCCGCACCTCGCTGTCGTCGCCGGAGTGGATCGCGCCGCCAGCGAGCCACAGGACGCCTCAGCCACCTGAGGGCTACGTGGTGTCGTTCGCCAAGTTCCACCGCCACGGTCTGGGCGCGCCTCCAAGCCGCTTCATGCGGGCCCTCTGCTTCCACTATGGGGTGGAGCTGCAGCACTTCTCCCCGAACGCCATCACCGTGGCGGCGGTCTTCGCCGCCGTCTGTGAGGGCTTCCTAGGGATGATGCCGCACTGGGAGCTGTGGCTCCACCTCTACAGGGGCGAGCTGTTTCACGCTTCCACCGGAACCACGGGCGTGAGGAAACCCGTGCGAGCGGGTTGCCTCAATCTGGTGCAGAAGACGGGGAAGACGGACCGGCCGCGGGAGTACATACCGGTAGGGTTGTCGACCAACCATGCCGGTTGGGACTCTCAATGGTTCTACCTGCGGAACGACGACAACCTCCTACCTCCCTACTCGGGCCGTCTGATCTTGGAGCGCCCAGCGGACTGGACGTACGGCGTCGTCCAAGCTCATCAGCATCGGCTCGACCCTCTCCTCGACGCCCTGAAGAAGCTTCGCCAGGAGGGTTTGACCGCCGCCCTCGTCCTCTCGGCCGTTCATCATCGGAGGGTTCTCCCTCTGATGTCACGACCGCTGAGGATGGACGAGATGGGCCCTGGCGTCTCGTCTCGGGACCTCGAGGCATGTCGGATGTCCAGCGAGCCTCCGACGGATGATGAAGTCGCGGCCCGAGTCAGGGCCGCAATTGCCGGTGATTTTAAGCCGGAGCACGTCAACGGCTTCCCCATGCGACCTGACGCAGGCTCGATCGACCTGGTACGCTTTCTTCTTGCGCGCATCCTCGGTTCTAGGTTTCTCCTCTAAGCTTACCTTAGTTTTGGCAGGGTCGGATTGATGTCCGGTCCTCGAGGCCTCCGGTTAAGGAAGACGAGGCCGACCGCGACAAACGTCGCCAATCTGCCGAGAAGTCGAAGTCTGCCAAGGACTCCGCAAAAAAGGAAGAGAAGAAGAAGAATCTCGACCGCCAAGCATTAGAGGCGCGTCGAGCCAAATCCAGGCAAAGGGGGGAGCCTGAGGAGGAATCCCCTAATGACGACGATGACGGCGAGAGTAGCGACGATTCCGAGGGGATGGCGTCGCGTCTCGATAGAATCCTCGAGGGGCCGCCTCGAGATGACGTCGACGCCTCCCGGACGGAGGTGCCGGAGGAGGGTCCGAGTGGGTCTCGTCGTCCCCGGCCCGACGCTCTTCCCGCGCTCAAGGCGGGCCAGGACGCGCCGCGCCCTCCTCCGGCGTCCAAGGAGAGCGGTCCGGCTAGGTCCCAGGCGTCGGGGCCGCTGACCCGCGGTCGCGCTGCGGCCTCTGAGAAAGGGGACGCCGGTCGTAGGAGCACGAGTCCCGGCGCCCGCCAAGCGGGATCCGACATTCCTAGGCCTATTCCTGCCCTTGAGAGGCCTAGCGCCCCGACGCGGGGTGGCTCGAGGCCCGCTGGTCGGGGTGGCGGCAAGCGAGCCATTCTGCCCGTGGGGTAAGCCCTTTTGTTATTGCGGTCTTTGTCCCCTCAATCTCTTGCCTTTCCTCACATGCTGACTTTCTCTTAGGTTGAAACGGACCCTCGAGCAGGCCCAACCATCGATGGCCAAGAGGCTCAGGACGGGTGCCGCCTCAACGGAAACAGGTTTGTAGTTAATTCCCGGGTGTCGCGATATTATTATGTCGGTTATCATAACGTCTGACTCTTGCTCCTTGTTTTGCAGGCCCGTCAAGCGCCCGACCTTCAGCCGGCGTCGAGATAACTTCGCCTCGTCCCGCGCCTACTCCGCTGCCACCAACTCATGATGCGACCCCCCAGGCACGAGTGTCGGAGGGAGCCCCCGAGCCCCCTCGATTGGGGGTCGAGGGGGAGCCTATCACCATCAGCGACACGTCTGATGGTAACGACGCATCTGGGGGCGTTCGACCCATGGAGGAAGAGGCGTCCACTCCCAACGTCTCAGGACGGACTCCCTGGCCCGCAAGCCTTCGAGCCCTCGAGACGCAGAGGAAGATGGAGGAGGAGGAGGCGCGGGATCGTGAGGCGGAGCAGCCGTCACTGGAGCAGCAGCAGCAGCAACCCCAGCCGGAGAAGCAACCGCAGCTTCAGCATGACGAGCGGCAGCAGCAGCCGGGGCGGCAACAGCAGCTGGGGGGCCAAGAGAACGAGCCACTCGAGCCCCCGCCCCAGATTCTGGCTGGACCGGCGCCACAGGCGTCGCAAGAGCCCGGCGATCAAGAGGGAGATTTGCCGATGTACGGGCCTCCCACCCCAGCGTGGCTTCTCCCGGGAGCGCCTGCCGCGATCCGGGCAGAGTCGGGGCGAGCGGACGGAGTGGTGGCGCTCGCCTGCATGATGCGCACCCCCGCCGACCCCGAGTCCGAGATCAAAGGGACACTCTACGGCATGGACGGGATCGCCCCAGGGTTCCTCCGGGAGCGTCGATCGTGGGAGGATCGTTTTCCCTCTGAGGAAGACGAGATCGGATCGTCTGGGAGCAAGGACGGTACGTGGAAGACGGTGGACGACGACGGCCGGTTCCCTTGCCTCGCCGATCTGTTCTTGCGCCACGGGGGTTCCCTCGAGACCGTCGAGAACTTCCTCCGCGGCGTCAAAGTGCGGGCCGATCGGGAGATGGAAAACTGGTGCCCCGATCGGATTCGTATCCGAGCTTCCAGCGACCCGTCCGAGCCCAATATCTTCCTTGACGACAAGAAGGAAGTCGAGAAGTGGGAACACGTCGAGGAGCTCCGCCTTTGGATGAAACACGTGGTGGGGCTCCTATCGGACGTCATCAACAACGGGCTCGGGCCCGCTTATTTTGTAAGTGTCTCTCGAGCTCCAATCGTTGGGGTGCTTTCGGGTCTTCGTGTTCTAACCCCCCTGACCCCTGACTGGCAGGATATGAAAGAGACCTCCCGCCTCAAATCTAGCTTCATTCATGCCACGAGGGGCGGATGGGAGCAGCTTCCCCTCCTCAAGGATCAACTCCTCGAGTCACAGGAAAAGCTGCTTAAAGCTTATAAAGATCTGATAGCACTCGAGGAGGAGAAGAAGGTGAGGGAGGCTGCTCTGGCCGAGGCCCGAGAGGTCTCGAAGAAGGCGGAGGAGGAGGCGGTGCGGTTACGGGAGCGGGCTCTTATGGTCGAGGAGGCCGCGTCCAGAGCCCGGGAGGAGGCCCTGTCCCACAAGAGCATCATTGCGGACCTGGATAAAGAGAAGGGCCTTCTCCAGACCGACCTGGACTCCCTCCGTGATACCTTCCAGAAGATGAAGGTGGCGTTCGTGGACAGTGAGGTCGCCAGGGGTGCCGCCGAGGACGCAAAAAAGAAAGCCCTCGAAGACCTCGAGATGGAGCGAGCTCGATCCCGCAGTCTCTCTGACGACGTCGAGCGTCTGAAGGGAGAACTGCTAGAGAAGAGTGGAGCCGTCGCTCAGGCTGGCAAGGTGATCGAAGATCTCCGCGTTGCCAATACTGAGCTGACGCGCTCCAACAGAGAGATCGAGCGCGCCAATACTAGGTTGGTTGGCGAGAACACGGCTCTAGAGGAGAGTATCAAAGGTATGTTCCCTTTGTCGAATTTCTTTTTCGAGGTGTGTTTGAGTTTTTTCCAAAGCTCCTTTGTATTGGTATTTGTAGGGCTCAAGGACGAACTCCTGGCCGCCCAAGCCGAGGCTCGCAACGCCAAGGCTCAACTCGAGGCTGAGGTCGCTTTGAACCGCCGAGTGCGGACGGCGATAAGCGATCTCTCGACCTCTTGGGAGGTCGAGCCTATGGATGAGTCGAAGGAGGACGCTCGAGGCGACGCCCTGATCGACCAGTTGTGCTACATAGGCGCAACGCTGCGAGATCGGGTGCGGGATGCCCTCCACATCGGGGTGAAGCGGGCGATGGCGGTTGTCTGCTCGGGCTTCTCCTACGACATGGAGGTGGTATCCCACGGCTTCGTCACCGACATCTCTAAGACCGACGCGGAGAACGAAGAGAGGCTCCATGCCTTGATCGACGACGCGGAGGCCCCTGGGGAAAGGTTGGCCAAGCTCTTCGAACCTGAGGTGCTTCCTCCTGAGACTGGCTCGGGCGGAAGTGAGGGTGGCGAGGGTCGTACCATGGACTGAGGCCTGCGAGCCTGCTCGGGGTGCCTGGGGCCCCTTGTATAAGATTCTGTTAATCCTGTTTTTAAGTAATACAGTATTTTTGTTCGATGTTCGTTTGTCTTTCCACTCGATGTTCTTTTATTTCTTTTGCGCTTACACATGTGTTCCTTGTTCGATTTTTCATAAGACACAGCTTCGATCGCCTCGAGGGTGAGGGAGTGAGTAGAGTTTCCATAGCCCGGGGGCGTAGGTGTTCTCAGGCTCGCTATCCTTCGGCCCTCGAGGGGCTCGAGGCGCCTCGACTACTCGATCATTCAAGGTTTTCTAAGTAGGAAAGAGAGAAACTTTTTTGGCATTTTCGACGCTTGGGGAGGGGTCGTCCCTCTGGTAGCCCCCGAGGGGGTGCGGACTATGATAGGTCATGGTCGGCATCCCCTTTTAACGTCGAGACTATAATTCGTAACTATCTTTGGAACAGAAAGAGACTACTTCGAGGGAAAGACTTTATTTATTCATGCGTTCATT
>NC_012873.2:32778537-32836766 GCF_000003195.3 Sorghum bicolor | reverse complement strand
TTTCTTGAGCTTCTTTGTTCGATTGCTCGTTGTAAGCCTTGAGTCGAGGTGACCCATACTCGAGGTCTGTGGGGAGGATAGCCTCAGAGCCGTAGACCATGAAGAACGGGGTGTATTTGGTGGCCCTGCTTGGCGTTGTCCTTAGACTCCATAGGACCGAGGAAAGCTCCTCGACCCATCTCTTGCCGAATTTCTTCAATCGATTGTAGATCCTTGGCTTGAGTCCTTGTAAAATCATGCCGTTGGCACGCTCGACCTGGCCGTTAGTTCGAGGATGGGCAACCGCGGACCAATTCACACGGATGTGGTGCTGATCACAGAAATCCAAGAATTTTCTGCCAGTAAACTGGGTGCCGTTGTCGGTGATGATGACGTTGGGGATCCCAAATCGATGGATGATGTCGGAGAAGAAGAGGACGGCCTGCTCGGAGCGGATGTTAGTGATGGGTCGAGCCTCGATCCATTTAGAGAACTTGTCAATAGCCACCAGCAAATGTGTATATCCTCCTTTCGCCTTTTGTAGAGGTCCTACTAAGTCGAGCCCCCACACCGCAAACGGCCAGGTGATGGGGATCATCTGAAGAGCATGCGCGGGCAGGTGCGTCTGTTTGGCGTAGAATTGGCACCCGTGACACGAGCGTACGAGCTCGACGGCATCCGCCACGGCTGTTGGCCAGTAAAAGCCTTGCCGAAAAGCGTTTCCTACAAGGGTCCGTGAGGCGGCGTGGTGGCCACAAGCCCCCGAGTGCAGGTCGTCGAGGAGTTTTCGGCCTTCCTCTATGGTGACGCAACGCTGTAAGATTCCCGTCGGGCTCCGTCGATATAGCTCGTTGTCTTCACCATAGATTACATATGATTTGGCCCGTCGAGCGATACGGCGAGCTTCCGTCCTGTCTTCTGGCAACTCACCGCGGATGAGGCAGTCGAGGAACGGTGTGCGCCAATCGAATGGTCGACCCGGTCGTCGTTCTATCTCCATCACCTCTTCCTCCATCAAGAGCGCATCGATAGCATTGGCTGGTTGGGCGATGGTGGTGTCGACACCAGCCCCCGTGCCTAGGTCGACGGACGGCTCGTGTAGATCCTTTGAGAATGCGTCAGGCGGCACCGTGCCTCTGGTAGACGCAATCTTGGCGAGTTCGTCGGCTGCCTCGTTGTAGCGTCGAGCGACATGGACGAGCTCGAGGCCGTGGAATTTGTCTTCAAGTCGACGTACCTCCTTGCAGTATGCTTCCATTTTTGGGTCATGGCAGCTTGAGGCTTTCATTACCTGGTCGATGACGAGTTGGGAGTCGCCTCGGACGTCGAGGCGTCGGACTCCTAACTCAATAGCTATCTTGAGGCCGTTGACGAGGGCCTCATATTCTGCGACATTGTTAGACGCGGCGAAATGAATTCTGATTATGTACCTCATGTGGACGCCCAAGGGTGAGATGAACAATAGGCCGGCCCCGGCCCCAGTTTTCATGAGTGACCCGTCGAAATACATCGTCCACAGCTCCGCCTGGACCTGAGTCGGGGGAAGCTGGGAGTCCGTCCATTCTGCGACGAAGTCTACCAGGGCTTGCGATTTGATAGCCTTTCGAGGCGCATAAGTGAGAGTCTCGCTCATGAGCTCGACCGACCACTTCGCTATTCTTCCCATGGCTTCCTTGCTCTGGATTATTTCGCCCAAGGGGAAAGAAGAGACCACCGTGATAGGATGTCCAAGGAAGTAATGTTGCAGTTTGCGGCGGGCGAGGATCACGGCGTAGATCAGCTTCTGGATTTGGGGGTAACGCGCCTTGGTCTCCGAGAGCACTTCGCTGACGAAATAGACTGGCCTTTGGACCGGCAGCGCGTGACCCTCCTCTTGTCTTTCGACCACCACCGCCGCGCTGACGACCTGGGTCGTCGACGCGACGTAGAGGAGTAGCGGCTCCGCAGGTTGAGGTGGAACCAGGACTGGTGCCGAGGTCAGCGTCTTTTTCAATTTTTCGAGCGCTTCCTCGGCCTCGGGGGTCCAAGAAAAACGCTCGACCTTCTTCAGGAGTCGATATAATGGTAATGCCTTTTCTCCTAGTCTCGAGATGAAACGGCTCAGAGCCGCCAGGCACCCTGTGACTCTCTGGACACCCTTGATGTCTCGGATTGGCCCCATTTTTGTGATGGCCGAAACTTTCTCGGGGTTGGCCTCGATACCGCGCTGCGAAACAATGTATCCTAAGAGCATGCCTCGAGGCACGCCGAAAACGCACTTCTCGGGATTAAGCTTGATCCGGCTGGTGCGTAAACAGCTGAAAGCAACCTCGAGGTCCTGGATCAGGTCTCCTCGTCGCTTTGACTTAACAACAATGTCGTCGACGTAGGCCTCGACCGTTGAACCTATATGTTCGCCAAATACGTGGAGCATGCAGCGTTGATACGTGGCTCCCGCGTTTCGAAGCCCAAATGGCATGGTCACGTAGCAATATATCCCGAAAGGCGTGATGAAAGAGGTCGCGAGCTGGTCGGACTCTTTCATTTTTATTTGGTGATAACCAGAATATGCATCAAGGAAAGAAAGGGTTTCACATCCCGCGGTAGAATCGACAATCTGATCAATGCGTGGCAATGGAAAGGGAACTTTTGGACATGCTTTATTCAAACTAGTATAATCAACACACATCCTCATTTTCCCATTCTTTTTCTTAACTAATACAGGGTTCGCTAACCAGTCAGGATGATGAACCTCCTTGATGAATCCGGCCGTCAAAAGCTTTTCGACTTCCTCGCCAATGATCTTGCGCTTTTCCTCGTCGAATCGGCGCAACCGCTGCTTCACTGGCTTGGAACCGGCTCGAATCTCCAAGGAGTGCTCGGCGACTTCCCTTGGTATGCCCGGCATATCCGAGGGACTCCATGCAAACATATCAGCATTCGCACGGAGAAAGTCGACGAGCACGGCTTCCTATTTGGGGTCGAGGTCGGTGCTGATCGTCAGCACCTTGCCGTCGGAGTTGTTGGGGTCGAGCGGAATCTTCTTAGTTCCTTCCGCCGCCTCGAAGCTGCCCGCATGTCGTTTAGGTTCTGGAGCCTCAGCGGCCATGGCTTCGAGCTTCGCAACGAGCTCGGTGGAGCTCTCGACCGCCTCCCCGTACTCGACGCATTCGACGTCGCACTCGTATGCGTGCTCGAAGGAGGAACTGACGGTGATGACGCCTTTGGGACCAGGCATCTTCAGCTTCAAGTATGTGTAGTTGGGTATAGCCATGAACTTGGCGTAGCCCGGGCGCCCGATGATGGCGTGGTACGTGCCTCGGAAACCAACCACCTCAAAAGTGAGGGTCTCCTTCCTGAAGTTGGCTGCCGTGCCGAAGCAAACCGGTAGGTCGATTCGACCTACTGGCAGTGCCTTTTTCCCGGGTACGACGCCGTGGAAACCGCCGGCGCTTGGCTGGAGGCGTTCTCTATCGATGCCGAGGAGATCGAGGGTCTCGAGGTAGATGATGTTGAGGCTGCTACCGCCGTCCATCAGCACTTTCGAGAGTCGGGTGTTGATGATGATGGGGTCGACGACGAGCGGGTAGACGCCTGGGGCGACCACTTTGTCGGGGTGATCCTCTCGGTCGAAGGTGATGGGAGTGCTTGACCAGCTAAGATACTGGGGCACCGCCATCCTTGCCGCAAAGACTTCGCGACGCTCCCTCTTGCGTTGCCTCGTGGTCAACTGAGTCGAAGGCCCGCCATAGATCATGTAGCAGTCGTGGACGGCGGGGAAGCCGTCGTCATCTTTGTTGTCCTCCTTGCCGCCAGCTTTCTCCTTCTTGGAGTCATCACGCGCATCTTTTTTGGGACCCTGACCATCGAAATGCTTTTTCAACATGCGACAATCCTTGAGTTTGTGGTTAGCGCCTCCCTTATGGTAAGGGCACGGTTCCTCCAACATCTTGTCGAAGATACCTCCCTCCGGAGGGCCTCGCGGCTTCTTTCGATCCATCGTGGCGACAAGGTCGTCACCCGAGTCTCCCTGGTGGAACTGCCGTACTTTCTGCTTCTTTTTATTTTTCTTGAGGCCTCGACTGGAAGTCCCTTCTTCGCCGACGGGCTGCTTGCCTTTTCTTCCTTCTGAGCTGAAGAAAGCGCCGACTGCCTCCTCCCCTGCCGCGTAGTTAGCTACTACGTCCATCAGCTCGTCGACGGTCTGAGGTCGATTGCGGCCTAATTCCCGCACCAAGTCTCGACTGGTGGTGCCCGAGACAAACGCCAAGATGACGTCGTGGTCGGGGATGTGTGGCAACTCAGTGCGCTGCTTCGAGAAGCGTCGAGCGTACTCCCGAAGAGTCTCTCCCGACTTCTGCTTGCATTTGCTGAGGTCCCACGAGTTCCCTGGCCGTACATAGGTCCCCTTGAAATTGCCCTCGAAGACTCTGACCAGGTCATCCCAGTTGTGAATCTGATTGGCTGGGAGCTCCTCGAGCCATCGACGGGCGGTGTCGGAGAGGAAAAGGGGTAGCTGTCTGATGATGGCTCGATCGTCCCCCCGGGCGCCACCTAGCTGACAAGCCAGCCTGAAATCGGCCAGCCATAGTTCTGGCTTGGTTTCTCCATTGTACTTTGCGATGCTGGTTGGGGGTCGGAATGGACTAGGCAGGGGCGTGCTGCGGATCGCCCTGCTGAACACCCGTGGGCCTGGTGGCTCGGGGGCCACCCGGTCCTCATCGCTGTCGTACCTCCCGCCGCGATGCGCGCTATAACCACGTTCTTCCGCGTCTCCGTGCCGTCGGCGTCTATTTTCTTTAACGTCGTGTCGCGCGTCGTGTCGTCGTTGGTTGTCGGCAGGGAGGATGAGTGCGGTCTTTCTACCTCGAGGGGGAGGTTGTTGCTGGACAGACACCTCTTCTTCGATTAGAGGCTGTTCGCCGCGCTTCTCTGTGGCAGCTCCTCGTCGTCGAGATGCCGAACTTTCGGCTTGTTGAACTGCTGCCACCTGGAGCAATGTCTGAACTTCATCTCGAATTCGTCGGGCCTGGGAATTTGATGGCTCTGGCATGTTACGTAGCAGCATCGTTGCTGCTACTACATTCTGGCCCGCTCGAGGGAAACGGCCGACAGGTTGCTCCGCCTCTGTGTCACCGACGATCTGTCGATGTACCTCTCGAGCGCGTCTGCGGACACTTCCGCCCGGCGGGTAGGGCAGGTCTTGTTCAAGGATTTGCTCGAGCAGGACGAGGCGCTCGCGATCTTCGTCGAGCTTCATCTTGAGCTCCCGCAGCTGCGCGAGCTGCGCAGTTCTATCTTCCTGAGGAAGAGGGTCGAGCCGTCCGTCGTTCCCAGGCGTCCTGGGGTCTTCTTGCGCCGCGGGGGCTCGACCACCCGCAACAGCATCCCGTGTCTCGTCGGTGGTTTCTGCCGCCCCGTCGAGGTGATAGCATTCCCTCGTAGGGTCATAGCTGTCTGTCTCGGAGTCGGAGTCCGGCTCGGCAGCGTGGAAACATGCACGTCCTTCCTCCAGCCATCGTTGCCTGAGGGAGGTGATCGAGTATCGTCCGGGGCCTAGCCGACGGAGGCCTCGTACTCGGGAAAGGTCCGGCAGTTCGGACGTCGGCCGCCGCTCTTCGGAGCTACGTGGGATGACCATTGGTCTTTCCACGTATGTCTGAGCGTTTGGGCATATCGTCTTGGCGAGCGACGCCGCGGCGTTGTCCAACCCGAACGGCAGTGCTGCCCTTGGAGAGAACGACCCGTGTGGAAGTAGCCTAGCTGCGGTGGGGGAGGGCGCGCGAGACGCATCTCCCCCCGTCGTCGCGTGGTGCTGAGTCGCCGTGCTAGTTGCTCGGTCACACGGTGTCGCTGCCTTGTGGCCCACATCCTGCCTTGCGCGAGTTGTTGGTCGCGCTGAAGCAGAGGGGCCGCGGTGGTGCTGCCCGCGCCTCTTCTTAGGCGGGGAGGCGTGATGGTGAGGGCGTCTTGGAGCCTTCAACCGTGCTGGCGTAACGCGGACTCCTCCTGGTCCTTTGACTGAGAGCAAGATCATGTCGTAGCCGGAGCCCGTAGACATGAACTCGAGACTCCCAAACCAAATTACCGTGGAGCGCGGAAACGGCGAGGCAGGAGTAGTCATCCGGAAAGTGGTGGGAAATCGGTGAAAAACACGCAGGGCCCCTATCTGGCGCGCCAACTGTCGGTGTTTTATCCCCCGGGGGGTCAAACCAACGAGTAAATTTGTATGCGTGCTCCCCTTTCCGGATGGTGATGCAAGAAGACACAGAGATTTATCCTGGTTCGGGCAAGAGAAGGCCCTACGTCCAGCGGGGGGAGAGAGTTTGTATTATCTTGCACCTAAGTGCTTGTACAGGGGCGAATACAAGCGTGGTATGAAGTGTGTAGCTCTACTACGTATGCGTTCTTGTGTTCGGATGTCCCTCTTCTATTCCTGAGTCCCTCCTTTTATAGCTCCAAGGAGAGACACAGGGTACATGCGTAGATGTTAGAGTAGGGATCGATAGCTGCATGAAGCGCTGACCTACTCGAGGCTTCCGTACGGCATGGCCTCGAGCCGTCCCATCCTGATAGCTTGGTGATGATTACGCGTGCTCCCGCGAGCTGCCCTGCCAGCCGCCTTGTGATGGTTCTGAGGTCGCATGCTCGTATGGCGTGGTGGCGGATCCGGCGGAGCAGCTGCGGTGTTGTCAGTCGACGCCCGACTTGTCCCTGGGGAGGGACCTTGTTCGGTCGAGGGTCGGGCGCCGCGTAATATGCCGATATCTGGAGCGCTGACCTTGGGTGTCTCGAGGGGGTCCCGATTAGACGTTCCATCCTTGTTTCTCGCGTCCTGACACGCCCTGAGTCGTTCGGTGGGAAGGCTGCAAAAAGAACGATGGGACAGAAGCTCGCTCCCTATCACGCCTCCCATGACCTGTGTGTTAGGTGGGGAAGCGTCAGGTGCATTTAATGCTCCCGCCCGCGTGCGCGCGTCAGGCGGCGGACAGTGTCCTAACGCTCGACGTCTCTCGGTTCGCTCGAGCCCGCTTCCGTCTTCGACGGTAGTCGCTGCTCGAGCCCTGACCGGTTCGCTCGACGCTATTTCCGTCTTCGAGGCTGCGACTGTCGATGGCGGCGCATGCGTAAAACTAGGGCGTCGAATTAAGGGTCTCGACCTTCGTACGGGCAATCTCATAATGCGCATCGCTGAGGGTACCCCTTACCGATACCCTCGACAGTATGCAATCCCCTTTTTTGTCGCCATGACAAGTTGAACACAGCCTCCCTCTCAACGATATCACTTGATAGTGACATGCATTTCTGCCAGTCCATAAAATCAAAATGAAAACAATCTCTCTTTCCTACACTATGAAGGTATTTTTCTTCACCAGATTCGAGGGATTGTGCATGCAGGAATATGCTAAGAAAGTAATATCCTCCACCTCACTTGTTAAGTCAACTAGCCGAACAAATGATCCCTTCTTTCCTATTAGAAGTGAGATCTAGCTCCTTGAAGTGATAGAGTTCAGACTCCCTAGAACATATTTATCACATTCCTACCCAATGGATTTGCCATGGTGAACAATGGATTTGCCATGGTAAACAAGAGACTATTTTAGTTGCTCTTTCACTTCTTTGCTTGGTAGCTTAGTATTTGGGAATATGCTATAGATTATTAGTACATCTTTCCTTTGCATTGAAAGCTAGCGAGCCTCAAATCCCTACTTGAACTACTTCAATGGGACTAGATATACTGTGATTGCAGGGAATCCTTATAACTACACAATCAATGCCAATCTCAATGTTCGGACTAGGACTTGATGCCAAACATGCATGATTTTCCTAGTTGTGGTGTACATCGTTGTAGTGAAAAGAGGGAAGAAGTGTTGTGCTGTGTTGTAGGCTAGGTAGGTGAATCACTGAAAGGTGGATTTGAATAATAGGGAAGTAGGCAAGCATGTAAAGAAAACAGATGGCATTCTTTTGGCATGAAAAGATAGCCACTTAGATAGGAATGTTCAAGGCATAGGTCTACTGATATGAAATAGGTAAATCTCTAGGTAGGATTTTGATGGATCTCCTATTCTCGGTAAAGGAGAAGAAGGTTGAACTATTCACCCTAGTCTCCATCCAAATCTTCTGACTCATAAACCTATACACACTCACTAAGGGCTCCTCCTTACTTATCTACACTTATCTTTTTCTAGATTCTTGAGAAAACTATACTACTTGAAAAAACAAATTATAGAAACTACACTATATGAGTTTATGTCCTATGTTTCAATGGGACTCCCTAGCAATACGGTGCTGAATTCTTTGGCTTTTCTAGCATGCACTGCCTGTTTTGTTTCATATAGCACCAAGATAATTAAGACTTTTCATAATAGCGGGTGAAGCTAATACTTGGAATAATAAGAATGAGTGAAACTAATACTTTCTTTGTTGTGCTATCTCAAGAGTTTAGCTTAAAGAGTTGGAAAGGAAATAGGGCAGTGGGTGGCCTATTTAATAATTCTTTTTTGGTGGTACGGTTGACTACCATGCATAGGACACTCCTTCCTCATACCGAACGCTACTCAAAGAGTTCCAAAACTGCTCAGAGATGCATCGAACGTGTCCAACGGTATGCCATCGTACGTGCCTCAGCATCTAACGCACACTGCTTGAAAGCAACACTCGTGACCCTGTTGACATCACAGCTCACCAGACGCGCAACACTGTTCTAGCCGCATCCAATGCCAGAGCATCACATGCGCTGGTGCAACATGTGCGCTAGCGTCTGAAACTCCCGCGGTCAGTGTTTAGTGAGTGTAGATAAATGTCTAGAGTAAGTAGATAAATCTTTAAACACTTTTTTCCTTTTTAAAATCAAAAAAGGGTTCAAATATCTGGTTCTTTTCTTTGTGGTGTAGAAAGAGGTGAGATTATGTGCCCTTTTCTTCATTTTGCATTTCTTATTAATTTTGTATGTCGCTATTCTAAAGAATATTTTTTTATTCTTGCTTACAAAGTTCATGGTAGGAACTTCTTTGAGTCATTGTATTTTTCTGATCATATGAAGGAAACAAATATGTGATTTTCCAAATTGGAAAATCGAAATGAAGCCCTTTTTGTTCAGTCTATCTAGACTTTTTTTATAATACCCACGATTTCTCCAAACTTTGCCTCTAATGGAAAATATGTATTTCATTTCCACAAAGCAGCGAATCTCGCCTCGCAAGCTTGGTGGGAGGGGGAGAGACCCAACTCCCTCCACTTCTTCAATCCTTGCTCAAATGTGCTAACCACCAAGAGTACCACTTTGTGCAAGTGTGTTAGCATATTTTCACAAATATTTTCAAGGGTTAACTCAGCACACTAGGTTCTAAGTGCATACACATGATTAATAACACCTAGTGACACTTGATAGACCGCTTAGCCAAAGAATTTCTCTCTTTATATTACGATTATCTATCCTAAATGTGATCATACCCTCTACGGTGTCTTAATCACCAAAATCAAGACCTTATCTTATACCTTTGCCTTGATCTTCATATGGCTTTGTTTTTCTCTTTCTTCTTTTCTAAGTTGAGCACTTGATCACCTTGTGGTCATCACCACCACTACCATGATCCTCTAGGCTCCATCACTTGGCATGTACCAACCTCATCTAATCTACACACTTAGCATAAAGGTTAGTCCTTTAGGTTTCATCAATTGTCCAAAACCAAACTTGGGCTTTCAACGGTGCCCACCTGCATGACCTCACCTCGCCCAGCGCCCTTCCTCGGCCTCCCCTTGGAGAAAACCCTATAGCATGGGCAGTAGCGTCGATGGCATTTTTGCCATTGACGATGGCCACTTTTAGGGAAACAAGCATGGCCCCATGTGTGGGCCCGTGTCACATCCTTGCTAGCCAGCCGACCGAGCCACCTAGGCCCTTGGCCGAGGCGTCCCTCCCTCGCCTGTGTACTAACAGCATTGGCCTCCCCAACCATGGCCACGTTCAGATGAAGGTGAGGATCCAAGGTTGAAGATGGTTGTAATTACAATTTTACCATTGATAGTATTTTCTATGCCATTTAGTCATCCTAACTTTGAGTTGTGTGGTTCAAGCTACGTTAGTGTTGACACAGTTTTTGGGCACGTGTCCATGATTGGTGAGGTATGGGCCGGCAAGATAAGACGGTGGTGTTTGATCTACAGGATGAATTGCCGATGAAGGTGGTTGCCGATGGAGGAAGGGTTGAACGTGACTAAGTCCATAGGTGATGATGTGTCTGTTCCGATGGTTGCGACAGGGGAGTCTGCCGATGGCTATGACAAGGGAGTCTGCCGATGATATGGAGGGAGAGTCTGGAAGCTGCCGATCGGTTTGTGGAGGTGTCCCAGTTTGTCACGGGGGAGTAGTTTTATGTTTTCCTTAGTTATTTAAATTGTTTCGTATATGGATTATGTGTAATTTAGAATTCGAGTTCTAGTCGTGTCTGGTTGTAGCTCTTCGAGCAGGGTATAAATATGGACCTTAGGGCTTTGTAATCGACATCTATCTATCAATCAATCAAACACACGTTTTTACTCATATTTTAAACATCTACTTTTTCGACGACTTCGTCATACTTTTTCCTTTTTATTACGAGTTCTTAGGAATTCGTCGACTTAAGCTCGGCGTGTTCTCAAGTTCCGCATGAATACCTCTTGGCCGTGACGTCTGGGCGCATCGCTGTTGTCGGGACCAAAGTATTCGAGTTACTACCTTTGCCGATAGTAAGGTCAAATCGGCTGGCACGCCTTAACGTTTAAATCGGGTATTAGCCCTTTGTGTTTGCAGATCAGCTTTTGCACCAACACATCTTTTGGCACACCCGGTGGGACAGATTTAAGATCAAGATCAATATGTCGACTTCTGAGTTTGATCAAGAGAACGTCATCCCCGTGACGGAAGCCAATCTCAAGGATGAGTAGAAGCAAGCTATTGCTAGAGCCATGGAGGATTACAAGCAGCAATGCCTAAGGTCCTTCAGCATGAACAGGAGCGGCGAAGTGATCCAGAAGGATGCACTGCCGGCACCGCGGCAGGTTACTTTTGAAGCCAATCCTGGCAAACTTCAAGAGATGGTTGACAGCGCTATCAACCGTGCTTTGATCAACCAAGCTGGTGTGCTGTCTAATACGGTTTTCAATGCCGTGGCAAGAACTTTCAAGGAAGGACAATTACCACTAGATTATGTGGGCCCCTCTCATCATCAGCCAGGATCACCGGTGGTTACAGCTCCACCAGCTGCTACAGCCGCTGCAGGAATACCGACTACTGTTCCTCCAAGTACGTTGGGAGTCACTAATGCACAATCTACGCCGATGACAACCAATCCACAGACTTCAGATGGGCAGATTAAACTCGCCATAGATCTGTTGGCATCGGCAATGTCAGGGTTGACTCCTCCTCCTAACTGGTGGGGTTATGGCATGCCCCCAGAGTTAACGTCGGGTACGTCGCAGACAACTGATGTAAGAGGCAAGACCCCTATGGCATCGGCACCTCCTAATATGCCGATGAACCAGAGTCCCCAGTATACTACAACTACTACTGCAAGACCTTACACTGGGAATTCTCAAGCTCCAATGTTCCAAATGCCTAACGCATCGGCAGATTCAATGCTGATGCAACAGAGGATTATGACTCAACCTGGGTATGTCAATTCTGTGATGATGCCCAATTACCAGTCATCGGCAGGACCTATGCCGATGAATGCTAATAATGGATGGCTTGGGCAGCAAGTCTTTACGCAAACGCCCCAACCGAGTCATCGGGCTGCAGGGTTCCAGCAAGGACAGTTCTATCCCGGGTTCCAGAATCAGGGGATGCCTAACCAGCCAATGAATCTTGGACAGCAGGTCGGCGGACAGCAGATTGGTGGGCAACAGCTTGGTGGTCCGTAGATTGGGGGCCAGATGATTAACCCAATGTTTCATGCAGATCGTGCGCCGCACAGACACGTGGAAGCTTACCAGCAGGTGCCGGATCCGCAACCGCCCCATCGGCAAGATGTCGATGCTTATTGGGCCGATAAGATTGCTGAAATAATGAGAGACCAATTCGGGATAAAACCCAAAGTCAACACTTACTCTTATCGGACACCGTATCCTCCCGCGTATGATTTGATCCCACTTCCAAATCGGTACAAGGTACCGGATTTTACTAAGTTTTCTTGGCATGATGACACGTCAACCATGGAGCACGTCAACAGGTTCATCATCCAATGCGGGAAAGCTGGTAACAGGGATGAGTTAAGGGTTCGTTTATTCTCATTGTCATTGTCGGGATCGGCTTTCACTTGGTTTATATCATTACCTCCCAACTCAGTGATTACCTGGGCCGATCTGGAGAAACAATTCCACAAGTACTTCTTTTCTAGAGTCCATGAGAAGAAGATCACCGATTTGGTCAAGCTGAGGCAACGCAATGATGAATCGGTTGAAAGTTTTGTGCAGAGGATACGGGAGGTCAAGAACAAATGCTATAGCCTGGTTCTGGATGATCGGCAGCTAGCCGATTTGGCTTTTTAGGGTTTGTTGCCACACATCAGGGACAAATATGCATCTCAGGAGTTTGAAAGCTTAAGTCATCTGGTGCAGAGGATCTCTGATCAAGACATCAAGCCGTTTGAACCCAAGAGAGCTTGGAATAAGAAGGTATCATTTGTGGATGAAGCGGCAAGCTCAGACTCTGATGAAGAACCAGTCATTGGCTTGGCAGAGTGGGTGAAAAATAAGAAGCCGATGTCTTGTCCTTTTGGACATAAAGAACCAGAGAAGTTCGCGTTTGACACCGCTAAGGCCGATAGGATATTTGACTTTTTACTTCAGGAAGGTCAGATCAAGCTGTCCCCTAATCATGTGATCCCATCGGCTGAAGAATTAAAAAGGATGAAATATTGCAAATGGCACAATGCAACTTCTCATGACACCAATGAGTGCAAGGTTTTCAGATAGCAGCTACAATCGGCTACAATCTGGAAGAATCAAGTTTGACAGTTCCAAGACCCAGAAGCCGATGAAGATTGATCAACATCCTTTCCCAACGAACATGTTGGATGCTAAGGGAAAGACCAAGGTCCTGACGTCGGAAGTAGCTGAAAGAAGTGTATCGGTGGATCCTCAGCATCAGATCACTACTGCCGATGCCAAAGGAAGAGGCTTGGTCCAGGAGGGGACTAACTCAGGAAGGCCTCCCCGATCTGGTATTGTGATAACTCACAGAAGGCCTCGGGAGACTTGGCAGCAACGTGAAGATCGGTACCGGCGTCAGCAAGAGGATTATCGTCGGGAAGAGGAAAGACGCCGACAAGAATGGAATCGGCACAGGGATCACTGGAATTGCCCATTCTTCATTCATTGTTCGGAGGAAAATATCAAACTTCCCACTATCAGAGATTGTCCCGAGTGCAACGGCTATGATCGGAATGATAGATCCGATCGGCGCTATTACGACGACAATCAGCGATATAATGGGCCGATCAGAGGAAGAGCGTCCGTTCACAATCGGCTGGGGGGCAGGCTCAGCGTGCACGATAGGCTCGGCGATCGAGTTCAATATTTTCCCAGGAACCAGGAAGAACTTGAAGAAATGGCTAATACTTGGGTTCCCGACGAGTTCATATTTTGCAGGGATGCCAATACTTATCGGGTAGAGTCAAAGGAGAATCCTCGCCCGTCGGTAAGGCAGCAACAACTTCCTCCCTGGTGTCCGGAGGGATTGACCAGGACTCAGAAGAGAAGACTGCAGCGTGAAAGGCGAGAAGAGTTGAGCAAGGGGGAGAACTCTGGACAATCTGGGGATCAGCAACGATCAGACCCTAAGGGGAGAGGTCCATCGGCAGATGTCAACATGGTATTTATGTTGCCGATGGAGTTCCTTGCACCATCCAGTGATGATGAGGTGGAGTTTTCCGACCAAATAGCTCAGTTGGCTCTGGATCCGATGACGGCTATCTTCGAGAAGCCCGCCGATGATGAAAGGCAGCATCTCAAGGCCCTGTTTGTTAATGGGAAAGTGGATGGTCAGCCAATGACCAAGATTCTGGTTGATGGTGGAGCCGCTATTAATATCATGCCATATGCAGTGTATCGGAAGCTTGGAAAACGGGATCAGGATTTAACCAAGACCGATATGATGCTCAAAGACTTTGAAGGGAACGTGTCTCCGGTCAAGGGGGCAATATGCGCAGAGTTGACCATCGGCAGTAAAACCTTGCCGACAACCTTCTTTGTGATCAGTGGAAAGGGTGCTTACAACTTACTGTTGGGAAGAGATTGGATTCATGCTAATTGTTGCATCCCTTCTACAATGCACCAATGCTTGGTCCAGTGGGTAGGTGACAAGATTGAAATTGTCCCAGGAGATTCTTCTTATGTCATCGCATCGGCAGAGGCAGACACCTATGAAAGGACTAGGTGTATTTCAGGAGAAATTTGGGAAAAGGATTTTCTCAAGGTTGCCGATTACGAGATTCCACCGATCCAAGCAGTCGATTCTGACGAAGGTTTTTAATGGATAGGTTCGCCGATGATGGAAAGTTAGGCCAGGGATTCACATCGGCCGATGATCTAGTAGAAGTATATATAGGTAGTGGTGATAAGCCTAGACCCACTTTTATTAATGCTAAGTTAGATTCTGAGTGTAAGCAATAGTTAATTGATTTATTAAAGGAATATAAAGATTGCTTTGCTTGGGATTATACTGAGATGCCTGGTTTGGACTGATCAATTGTTGAACATCGGTTGCCTATTAAGTCTGGATTTCGGCCACATCAGCAGCCAGCTCGCCGATGAAATCCTAATATTCTTCCTGACATCAAGGCCGAAATAACCAAACTCATTGAAGCCAAATTTATTCGGCAGTGTCGGTATGCCGAGTGGATTTCCAATGTTGTTCCGGTCTACAAGAAGAACGGGAAGCTTCAGGTCTGCATTGATTTCAGGAATCTTAATAAAGCTACACCGATGGATGGATACCCAATGCCAGTTGCCGATCTGCTAGTCGACGCTGCGGCTGGGCACCGGATTATTAGCTTTATGGATGGTAATGCAGGATACAATCAAATATTCATGGCTGAAGAAGATATTCCAAAGACCGCGTTCAGGTGCCCTGGTCATGTTGGATTGTTTGAATGGACAGTCATGACCTTTGGCCTAAAGAATGCTGGTGCCAAAGGGCCATGAATTTTATATTTCATGAGTTCATCGGCAAGATAGTGGAGATTTATATTGATGATGTAGTGGTTAAGTCTGGAGATTTCACAAAGCATCTTGCCGATTTGCGAAAGGTGTTGGAATGCACAAGGAAGCATGGTTTGAAAATGAACCCCAATAAGTGTGCATTTGGTGTATCGGCGGGACAATTTCTTGGTTTCATGGTGCACCAACGGGGGATTGAAATCAGTCGAAGATCTATTGATGCCATCAATAAGATAGTGGCCCCTACCAACAAGACTGAGCTCCAGTCTTTGATCAGCAAGGTAAATTTTATCAGAAGGTTTATATCTAATTTGTCTGGTAAAATTCGTGCTTTCAGTCCTCTTCTTAAGCTAAAAGCCGATCAAGAGTTTGTTTGGGGAAAGGAACAACAGTTGGCTCTGGATGAAATCAAGAATTATTTAGTGAATCCTCCAGTTCTAATTCCACCTCAGCAAGGGAAGCCCTTCAGGTTGTATCTGTCTACTGATGGGATGGTCATCGGTTCGGCTTTAATTCAAGAGTTTGAAGGGAAGGAGCGTGTAATTTATTATTTAAGCAGGAGGTTGATCGATGCTGAGACCAGGTATTCGGCTATTGAGAAACTGTGCTTGTGCTTATATTTCTCTTGCGTCAAGTTAAGACACTACTTGCTATCGGCCGAGTGCACTGTTATTTGCAAGGATGATGTAGTCCGGTACATGTTGTCCATGCCAATTATGAGTGGCAAGATCGGTAAGTGGATTCTGGCACTGTCGGAGTTTGATCTGCGTTATGAATCGGCTAAAGCAGTTAAGGGGCAGATTATGGCCGATCTGGTAACTCAACATTGCGGCACAGTGGAAGCCTTGGAAATTGTACCTTGGACGCTGTTCTTTGATGGATCCACATGTGACCGAGGGGCAGGAATCGGCATAGTATTGATTTCCCCTCGGGGAAGGAAGTATGAATTCTCCTTGCCGATTGTTGCCACGTCGACGAATAATCAGGCTGAGTATCAAGCTTTAATAAAGGGATTGGAATTGTTAAGGGAAGTTCATGCTGATGCTGTTGAAGTCTTCGGGGATTCTATGCTGGTTATAAATCAATTGGCTGGAAGCTATGAATGCCGAAGTGAAGTCCTCATAACCTACTACGAAAAGAGTATGCGACTGTTAAGGGAATTCAAAGATTTCCAGTTGGAGTATATTCCTCGATTTCATAATGAAGAGGCCAATCGGTTGGCTCAGCATGCCTCGGGATATCAGCCTATGATTAATGCTATATCGGCAGTTGGTGCCGATGATTGGAGGAAAGAAATCGTTGATTATTTGAAAGATCCATCTAAGAAAGTGGAAAGGCGAGTTCGGTTTCAAGCCACCAAGTATGTGCTCCTCGAAGATGAATTATACTACCGAACTATTGATGGGATTCTTCTCTGGTGCTTGGGTGATGACGAAGCTAGGAGTTTGATGGGAGAAATCCATGAAGGGGTATGTGGAGCGCATCAGTCAGCTTTCAAAATGAAGTGGATGATTAGGAGGAATGGATATTACTGGCCGACCATGCTTGAAGACTGCTTTAAATACTTCAAAGGATGTCAAGGATGTCAGAAATTTGGCAATATTCAAAGAGCGCCCGCATCGACCATGAATCCTATTATCAAACCTTGGCCGTTCCGGGAATGGGCTATTGATTTGATCGGCCAGATTTATCCACCATCTAGCAAGGGACATAAGTTCATTCTAGTTGCCACTGATTATTTCACTAAATGGGTTGAAGCTATTCCTTTGAAGAAAGTCACATCGGCCAATATGATTGATTTTGTGAAAGAGTGCATCATTTACCGATTTGGGATTCCTCAAACAATTACTACCGATCAAGGCACTATGTTCACATCAGGGGAGTTTGATGAATTCGCAATCGGTATGGGGATTAAAGTGTTAAACTCTTCTCCTTACTATGCTCAAGCTAATGGGCAAGCCGAGGCGTCTAACAAAGGAATTATTAAGCTTATTAACCGGAAGATTGAAGAAAATCCTAGAAAGTGGCATACGTTGTTAAATGAAGCTTTATGGTCATACCAGATGGCTTGTCATGGATCAACAAAGGTTTCGCCCTATCAATTGGTGTATGGGCATGATGCAGTATTACATTGGGAAATTAAGGCTGGGTCTAGGCGATTATCTTTTCAAGATCAGTTGGCTGCTGATGATTATGCTACTTTGATGACAGATGAGTTGGATGATCTAGCAGGACATCGGTTAAGGGCTTTGATGAGTATAGAAGAGAATAAGAAAAGAATTGCTAGATGGTACGATAAGAAGTTGAAGGCTAAGGAGTTTGCCGACGGAGACTTGGTGTGGAAATTAATTTTACCAATCGAGACTAAAAGTTCAAAGTTTGGAAAATGGTCTCCCAATTGGGAGGGTCCCTATCGGATAAGTCGATCGGCTCCTGGCAATGCCTACATTTTAGAAACTCTCGAAGGTATTGAATTTCCCAGAGCGTTGAATGGCAAATATTTAAAGAAGTACTACCCCAGTATATGGGTCGATGCATAAAAGTTTAAATGCCGATAACACTCCTATCGGCTGGATTAAAGTATGTTTGGAGCCGGACTTAATGTTTCAAAAGATGCCGATAACAGTCCTATCGGCTAGACTAAAACAACGAGAGAACTGGAAAGTGCAGAAGGGCGAAGATGCGTTGCCGATGAAAGGTTCATGCGTCCACAGCGCCTGTATCGCCGATATGGCGTGCAGTCGAATTTGGTTGGCTTCTTCTATCTCCTTTACGTCGTCATCGGCAGAACCTTCTATCGGCTTCAACTTCTTCAACTGCAGTGCTTTGCGACCATGGGCGTTTCGTTCTTGTTCAAGGAGCTTGATGGTCTCTGGCAGTTGACTCTCTTCCTGTTGGGCTTGGGATACACTACAAGAATCCTGTTAATCTATGACAGAAAATTTTCGTCACGGATCATTAAATCATTAAAAAACCGTCACTATACAGCATCGGTGACGGTTTCAGATACCGTCATGGATTGAGCGTCATGGATTGTCCTTCGTGACGATTTATCAAAAACCATCACAGATTAACATAATCAGTGACGATTTTAAACCGTCACGGTAGAGCCCAAGGCCCAATTAACCCAGCCCAAGCCCATTTTCTGTGACAAAAAATAACCGTCATAGATTAAACAGCCACCTCATTTAACACTGACATGGATGCTGATGTGGATGTTAAAGCAGCAATGACGTGGACACTGACATCAGCACTGATGTGGACACTGACGTGGATGCTAACAACATTCTTGCTGATTTTTAAAAATCTCGTAATAACATAAAAAGCATCACATGCAAATAAATCATGTTTTTATTCCATTCTAGTAATCAAATACACCAAACAATATAATGGATCAAGTGTCGTAATGACAACTTGTTTCAGTAATCAGATACAAAGTCTCACGTTAATCACAACTCACGTTTCTACTAACCAAATACAAAGTCTTGTAATGCTACACGATTCAGGCTCTGCAGCAGCTTTCTTGCTACTGAAAACACGATTGTCCATCCTCCAAACTGCACTATTTTCATTTGTCACCCTGCAGCAAAACACAACAACAACGTAAGTACAGTCATTCCATTTGATCTGACTGAGTGAATGAAAACATAGTTAGAGAACAACACAATTCACATAATAAAGGAATGCAAAATACAAACCCATTTCTAACATGCGCACAGAACAATGACCAAACCGAGTCATAGACAAAGCCAGCATGTAGGACAGTGGCGGAGCCAGGATTTAAATCTTGGGTATTCCTAGTGTCTGGTGGGCCACCACTCAGTTGTTGCCTCTAACCTCATGACCGACGTATGTCTTCACCGATCGCCATGTAGGCATAACATAGAGACAGAGGCCGCGTCCGTGCTACACGCTTCGCACCACTAGGAGCTCACGACACTGGAAACCAGCAGTGCCGCCACTACATCATGCCTGGTCGGCAAGGGTTAGAGATTTAGGAATGAGGATTATGGAATTGTCTCCTACTCATGCCTCGTTCACTCACACGAAAAGGATACTTTGTTATAGATGTTGCCATGTGCATATTCCGATTTGTCTTAGAAAAGAGTTTGAAAATAAAATATGATTTGTACTAATATTTGGTGGCATGAGTCAATATGTATGTAGTTTGGAGATAAATAATTAGGTTTTCATTTGTAGAAACAACATAATAGAATAATTTTGGCAATCGAGCTAACATAGAACCTATATGGAAAAAAGAATACAAGAATAAACTAAAAAGAATGAGAGAAAAATTTTATTTGGTAAATATAAAAATGCTAATATATTAGATATACATATATATAAATATACCTATATATATTTAGTGTATAAAAAGTATATATATTTAGTGTATAAACAAGTTGGGTATTCCTGGGAATACCAGGAATACCCACTGTATCCGCCCATGATGTAGGAGCTAAAATGCACTGATGTTTGGCCCTTGGCATTTTGCACACTTTTACATAGGGATTTGACCCCAATTAGTGATTGTATACAAAACAGAAGCAAGTATAAGTGGCATGCTAAGATTTGAAAGGAAGGAGGAAAAAGGCCCATCTTGAGACCTTTGAACATGTGTTTCCATGTAGGTGTGGCACTGAAAATGTCATTGTAACAGTTTAAAGAACAGAAGAAAGGGCAGACCTGGCCCTCTATAGAACGTCTGTAACCAAGGGAAATGATATATCTTTAACCTCAGTTTTTGGTATTTGTATCAAAGAATTCGTGGGCCATGTAATAATGCAACAGTTAGCCTTGGAACAGGACTGTATTGATATCATTGCAGTTTAATTATATATAATTCAGTCAGAAGGCAATAATAAGGGGAACTATTAACACTAGTATATTGCCCGTGCTAATGCTACGGTGACATTTAGGACAACACAAATATCGTTGCTGCAAACTTGATCAGAAAAACACATACTCCCGACATATCCCCACATAAGTTATCAACATGGATGCTTCAGTAAGTTTCAGGCTTTCAGCAATCCAGCGGTTAGACGTTGTCCCATCAGTGTTCTGCTTTATGTTCGTCATGAAACTTAACTTACATCTGCAAAACGCATAACATTGGGCATGTCCAGTTTCAGCAATCAATAGACGACATCAAATTACCTATACATCCCAAATGCCAGAAAACACACCACTTGCAATGCAGTACCATATCAACAAGGCTCACATGCTTAACAAAACCTCACACAGAAATTTTGGATTTTTCCACAGCACAAGCCACAAGATGAAATGTTCAGATTTCATATAGGCTAAAATTAGCAAGTTGTACCAGTTCAATCTATAATGGTGTTTATTACTTGATAGTTTGCTAGCAGATTCTAAGCATATATTTCATATAACCTGAACTTATTGTGGGATTGCTGCTGAATAGCATGTGGTTTTTAAGCTGAATTTGGATTGTTATTTTTTTATTAATCCAAAATTTAAGGATGGGCTTCCAAAAGCCTAATGTGATGGGGAGCAGCGGCAACCTACCTGCAATATAGCACCACCAGCTCCGGACTCCGATGAGTTCAACTGCAATGATGTGGTAGCTGTGAGCTATCAGCCCTGCGTGTATGTCTGCATCAACCTGCCTGTGCTCCTTGTGTGTACTCTGCTAACGAATAAGCAAGCAAAAAGGAATTCCAACGAATCAATCACAACAGCTCAGAACTAAATCGAGGCAAACCAGAAGGAGAGGGTGCGGTGCAGAACTTAAAAGGCCGAGGGTCCATGAGCGGTGGACCTCAAAACTCTTATGAAAGGGGCTCCGACACGGTGGCCTCCAGCAGCGCCGGGTCTGAATCCAGTCGTGGTACCACGGCACGTACTCCCGCATGTACGGCACCATCAGCATCGAGCTCGCGCGGGAGGAGCCCGGGCATGGGCACCGGCGCTCTGGCTGGATCCCACGGAGAGGTCGCCAGCTCCCCGTCGTCCGCAGCTGGCCGGATCCAATGGAGAGATCGCCGCTCACCGTCAGAAGCGGCCACCTCCGCCACCGTGCTGGCGCCTCATCGATGACCTCTCCTGCAGCACGACTCCGACCACCTCTCCACTACGGCGGACGGGCAAACGCAAGGCACGAAAGGGTCGGGTCGCACAACTAGGACACACGAGAGGAGCGGCATGGAGATATCTCTGTGGGTGGAACAGGGCACCGTGGCCATGGCGGCGCGACGGTAGGGGAGCAGCAGCGGCGATTGAGGAAAAACGAAATTTAGGGTTTGGGAAGCTCACGGGGACGGCAGTTTTATGGGTAACTGCTGCAATCGTGGCCGTCAATCGGAATTGGATGGTTCAGATTCAGGAAATCTAGAGCAGGATGACAGGTCACAAGGCCTGCCGCGAATGCGCGGCCCAGGCCCAAGATGCTGGGCCTAAAATTTAACAAGTTTTAGACAGGAGCGATTTACTAATTATGTACGTATTTCTTATTTTCCATTAATTAAGCAATCTTGTAAAGTAAATATTTTAAGTCAATTATATTCATGTACCAAATATATTTTTAAAATGAAATAGACTGTATATATGTCCTATCATAGATTTTTCAAAAAATTTGAAACCAATTTACTACTTTCTACAGTTTAAATGAATTATTGCATGCTTTTAGAAAATAACTTCAACTTGAACTACACGTCCTATCAAACAATATCCAAAAATTTTGAAAAATATATAGGTAATAAGGCATGATGTGTTTGAGCTTATTTCCTCAAAATCAATGGAAAATTAAGTGTTTTGTTAGACATTACTCGAACTACTATTTTGATGACTCCAAACAAAAAATTAATAATATCATAAAGTAATAACATATATGCTTGTAACAAAATTGTCCCAACAAAATGCAAGTAATAACAAATTTATTTATTATAATATTTTATCAGATTGTCTTTTAGGTTTGATACTTTTTGCAATCATATTTTCTATTTTTCTTTGCACTAAATACAAGTAGTGGGCATACTGTTTTGGGCCAACTCGAGTATGACGAATTCGAAATTCATACACCGCGACGATCCTAATAAAATCGTCACCAGTTAGTGGGTTGGGAATATCCAGCGGGCTCATCCTTGACGAAAAAAATAAATATCGTCACGGATTACATCTATCAGTGGTTGTTAGTGACAGTTTGTAAATCCGTCACCAAGAAATCGTCACGGATGAGCAAGTTTCTTGTAGTGATAGGGCGTCCTCCACTTGCTTGAGTTCCGCCAACAGGGCTTCTCTTTTGGCCGATAAATCGGAGATCTTCTGCTTTAGTGCGTCTCCCAAAGATTTCAAGGTGCCGATGTTCTTGTGCTTCTCGTCGGTCAGGAGTTTCTCTTTCAGCATTTCCTCAGAAAGCCGAGTCTGAGCAGCTCTATCGGCAAGGTGCCGGGTAGCCCTCTGGTATTGCAGTTGGCGACTTTCCAGGTGTGCGGCCTGGAAGAGGGTTTCTTCGGCATCGGCAGGAATTTGGCCTCTGAGGGTCTTGAACAGAGCCTTGGCCGGGTCAGAGTCATCGACCAGTTGAGCCGTGTCTTGATGGAGGAGAGCTGACAGTTCTTCCAGCTTAGCCCTGATCTCTGCCGATACGATCCCAGCTGCCCGGGAGGAACTCGCTTCCTCACCTTCGTCTTCGGAGATATCAATGGCGAAGGAGAATAGGCTGTCGGGAGAATCCTGCTCCTGGAAAGGAAAACAAAGTAAGTCATTATATGGTCAGAGCATCGGCAAATAATACTGATGGAGATTGGATGGCTTACTTGCTTCAAGGCAATCTCTCGCCTTTGTCTGGAAGATGCCGATGGAGCCACAGGTTGATCGGCCAGGGTTGCCGATGGAACTACGTCAGCTGAAAATTAATAGAAGGGGTTATAAGGCCGAAAAAAAGAATAAGTTCATCGGCAGTAGTGCTATAAAAGTGTGTTACCTTGAGGGGGGACGATGCTTGTCTGGATTGAAGAAACTACCGACGATATGATTGAACCTGCCGGATCGGTAGTTTGCTCGCCTACATCGGCTGATGTGTCTTCTGGCTGGGGTGCTTCTAATTGAGGTTCTTCTTGCTGGGGTTCTTCCGCTTGCGGTGCTTCTTGCGGTTGAGGGGGAGATGGTACTTGCTGAGTCTCTGTTTCTGGGGGAGAAGGAGAAGATTCCACCGGAATGGGAGATACCGGAGGAGGAGAAGGAGTTGCTACTTTCTGGCATTTTGCCTGTGCTCTGGTACCTTTAGCGCCCTTTCTCTTCTGCTGGCTAGACTTGGGGGCATCGGCACCTTTGCTCTTGGTCCTTGCCGATGCACTGGTTTGCTGATACAGGAAGAAAGATTTGTGAGTGCAAGTGCAACAGACATAAGAATGAAATTGAAGATTGAAAGTATACCTTGAAAGCCTGTGCCAAGGCGGAGGCAGCCACCGATGGAGATGTCTGAGTTCTTTTGGTGGTAACTTTCTTGAGGCGTATACCTCGATGCACGATGGCAGCCAAGGTAGGAGCGTTGTGGCCGATTGAAGAGATTGGACCCGATGCAAACAGGTCAATCAGCTTGCCACTCCTGTTGACCGATGGGGGGGTGTCGTCAACCTGCAGAACGATACAAAAGTAAATCACCGATGGAAGTGAAATTGAGAGAATTGGAACATCGGTTCAAAGATACTTACAGCATCATCAGGGACTTTGTACTCAGGATCGATCATACCGCGGTATGAGAGGGCCGATTTGCAGAACAGATGCTCCTTCCATTCTGCCCACCATTGCTTATATGCCTGAGTGATAAAGGCGGCTGGAACCCACTCTGACAAATCTACATCTATGTCGGCACTTGACGGCAGTTGGGCTACTCGAATCCATTCAAGGAGGCTGGTGATGGTTTCCCTCGGTTTTATTACATCGGCGTAACAGAGTGCAATCGGCAGCTGGCCGAAAGCTAATTGTCGAGATAATGCCGATGGGTTATAAAATTCATAAGTTTGAGGGGAGGTTTTCCCACTGCCAAAGAAATTCACTGGTATAGCTCGGGGAGTGACCAGTGCCATCATCACTTCGTGATCCTTGTCGGGAGCATCGTTGAATGGGTTGAAAACCAGGGGGAACATAGTGTCTGGGTCGTCATAGGCCAACCATGCTCGCTCATCTCTGGCCAAACCTTCGTACAAAGTTTGGAAGAATCGGCTAACCTGATCTGGATTACCTCCTGTGCCAGGCAGAGCTATGACAGCCTCACCAAAGTTTAGGGGAGGACGTGTTGCCGATTCTTCTTCATCCAGTACATAGTCCTCGGCTATATCCCTTCGAAAGCGCTGTGCGAAGAGGTTGAACTCAAGGCGCTTGTGCATGTGGAGGCTGAGCCACATGTTGATGAACCACCAAGGACCTCCCAAGTTACCGATAGACTGGCCGAGTAAGAGTTTCCTGGTTAGTTGGTGAAGGAGGTGGTAGGCTGCCCCGAGCAGATATCGGCCGAGAGGGAATCGGCCACCATTGGCCAGGTTTTCTGCTGCTGCTAGATAGACGGAAGTTGGTCCTACCGATTGGCCGCAGAACACGAATTCGTCTAACCACATGTTCAGGAAGCAAGTCTGCTCTTTTATGTTGACAGGGCCTGTTTTGCTGTATTTCTAGATGTACCCCGACCAACCGCCGATGGCACAAGTTTCTACCTTGGCCTTGGGTTTAGTGTCGAAGAAATGGGTGCTATCGGCAGAGGATACATCTAGGCCAGTAAGCATGGCTACATCGGCAAGCGTAGGAGAAGCAGGGCCGTGGCCAAAGACAAAAGCATTGAGCGTGTCTGACCAGAAATATGATGCAGCTATCTGCAATGATTCATTTCTATGCATATCGGCAATAGACAACCTAATGCATTGGTCTACCTTTCTCTCGCCCCACTGGACTTCAATTGAATTGCTGACCCTCAAGAACCAATCCTTCCACCCCACGGTAGGGCTAGGCCAAGAGCGGAAAGTATTCTTCCACAGATCCAAAGAAAAGTTCTCGGCTCTAAAAGGGATCCTATTGGTTTCTGCGTTAATGAGGTCGGTTGGATCTGGATCCCCTAACGGGCCAAGGCATTGGAGGTGTGGTTGATCGGTTGGGATGACAATTTTGTTGGACAAATCCTAATGGTTTTGAAGGTAAAACAAAAAACAAAGAAAGAAAAGGGAAATATTCAGTAAAACGGATTATGGATGAATAGGGGTATGAGGAAAAGTACAAGAGATGAAGTGAAGAACTGACCTCACGAACGGTGAAGTTGACGGCCATCTTGTCACAAGTAGGATGATTGAGGGCTTCGGAGTTGGTGAAGAAGGGACTTCGTCGGAGATCTTGGAGTTCTTGAACAGCGCCGCCGCCGAGAGAGTGGAGTTGGAGTTGTGGAATGATGTGATGGAGAAGGAGTACCCGAGAAGGAACTATTTATAGGACAAAACGGGCAGGGGCAAATTTGATTTATCTCTTCGCCGTATCCGTGAAATCCGAGGGTACTCAGGCAGATATGGTAACTGTTCGCACGGTAATCAAGGGATTGCGCAGATGATTTGACAGGAAGCGGTCATTTTCCAGAGATATTTTACTGTGCGGAATATCCTGGTCGGTCCATTGGCAGTACCTTGTAACGGTCATATTGCCAATGGGCGAATGAAGTGGAGATAGCCGTTTGGGGGGGATAAGATAAGGACGTCCTGATCGGTCCATCGGCAAATCCTTGTAACGGTAATATTGCCGATGCGCGATTAAAATGGAAATATCCGTTTGGGAAGTTGAGGATTTCGAGGAATCTGCGGAAGAATCAAATCAGAGTTGTTCAGATTAAGGCTGTCGGTTACCAGATTAGGAGCATTAATTACGGAGAGGCATCATTACTGCAGAGAATTTCGGAGCATTAATGATTTTATACTCCGAAATTGGGGGGCATGTGTTGACACCGTTTTTGGGCACGTGTCCATGATTGGTGAGGTATGGGCCGGCAAGATAAGACGGTGGTGTTTGATCTACAGGATGAATTGCCGATGAAGGTGGTTGCCGATGGAGGAAGGGTTGAACGTGACTAAGTCCATAGGTGATGATGTGTCTGTTCCGATGGTTGCGACAGGAGAGTCTGCCGATGGCTATGACAAGGGAGTCTGCCGATGATATGGAGGGAGAGTCTGGAAGCTGCCGATCGGTTTGTGGAGGTGTCCCAGTTTGTCCAGGGGGAGTAGTTTTATGTTTTCCTTAGTTATTTAAATCGTTTCGTATATGGATTATGTGTAATTTAGAATTCGAGTTCTAGTCGTGTTTGTAGCTCTTCGAGCAGGGTATAAATATGGACCTTAGGGCTTTGTAATCGACATCTATCTATCAATCAATCAAACACACGTTTTTACTCATATTCCAAGCATCTACTTTTTCGACGACTTCGTCATACTTTTTCCTTTTTATTACGAGTTCTTAGAAATTCGTCGACTTAAGCTCGGCGTGTTCTCAAGTTCCGCGTGAATACCTCTTGGCCGTGACGTCCGGGCGCATCGCTGTTGTCGGGACCAAAGTATTCGAGTTACCACCTTTGCCGATAGTAAGGTCAAATCGGCTGGCACGCCTTAACGTTTAAATCGGGTATTAGCCCTTTGTATTTGCAGATCAGCTTTTGCACCAACAGTTAGATTCACGTCATCATGCTCTACGGAATAGTATAAACCATTATTATATAACTCATTTCTAAATTTATTCATTTAAATACAACTTAATTAATTTTAAATGTTAATTTGGTGAATGCAACATTAATGCCCTTTGAAATATGACCTGCTTAGATGAACCTTGAAACATGAAATGATTTGATTAGCTGCTCTGGTAAGTTCTATGCTTTTAAATTTCAATATAAATGTAAAATAATTAATGAATAATCAAATACCTTTTCTAATTTTTTTAAAAAACAGTGCTTACACTTCGCTCTTTTATAATCAAATCTCAACTTGATCTATACTAACTTAAATGTTTCTTAATTATAAATATAATAATTTGCTTAATTTCAATGTGAATCATATACCAGTTATAATAGTTGTCCACATGTTTTATGTTTCCAAACTATAAATGTTTAAATGAATTAAATGATATATATCTTTTTATTTATAAATAGAATATGACTAAAGAATACTTCATATTTTATAATTATTTATAATTTTGTTAATTCAACTTTAGGACATTTTTCCAAAAAGTCCATCACCTTGTTTCATTAAATAAAATACACCATGCATATAGTTTGTCATCCCTGTTATGTTGCTCTAAACCTCGATAGTCATGTCTGTTTATCAATACTCGTCCTCTTTAATGATAGCTCGATTTTTTGTCATTCTTGTGCTCCCATGATCGTAATCGAACCATGTCGATTAGTGCGCTCTTTTCAACCTTTCCTTTTGGTTGGTGCCTGTTCTTAGTGGTGTTTATTTGTTTGTCTCTTAGTGTGTGTGGGGATATTGTGGTTTGGTGTGACCCACGAATAGAGGAAGAACGTTTTGTTAGCACTGAAGACCAGGTGTTGAGGACCGATAAGTGAAGTAGAAGCCAAACACTAAAATATTTTGAGCAGCTAAACTCTGAAAAAAAAGGCAAGTACAAGCACCATTTGATCATATTGTACCTGTTCAATAAATATCATTTATTTTTATTACATGTGTCCTAATATTGTAAACCCTAAGGACCTGACTAGCCCTTTACTATATTCTTTATACTCCTGGGTTTTATATATGGGTAGTGTAGTGAACAGTAGATATTCTTAGCTACTCTAGAGAAGGATACTTGGTTGAGGTGGCTACCTCGTGCTTTTGGCAAGATTACTATCATGTGTCCATAATTGGGATTGCTATCCCATGACCTTTTTGGGGTTGCTACCCTGCACTGCTATTTGAGGTTGCTACCTCGGTAATAATAATGATGATGATGACTAATAATATTATTAATTTTACTCCATCTAATTAAGGGTTGGGATATTCTACTCATATTAGTAATAGGTTGTTTTAATAAAAGAGTTGTTATAAAAGTTTACCAACTTAAAAGCTCACCTGTAGTTAAACAGTGTCAACTTTTCATTTGATTATGTCTTGCATGTCATTACTTTTCGTATGTACATGTTGAGTTCGATATGAACTCACCTTTGCTATTCCCCCACGCTTCCAAAGTATAGCAAAGTGCTGCTCAAAAGGATAAAGATGACGTAGAGTTTTCTAGAAGCCTATCATAAGTGCTTGGCATATGAGCCCCAGTCAGCCCTCCCTGAGAAGAATGGAGTTTGAGAAGTTTAGCCACCGTTCTGCGATACTCTGATAGTTGTAAATGTTAAATATAATTATGTTCCCGCTATTCTATTCTATTGTTGTATGTGTGGACTTTCTAAGCACACGTATGGCGACTCTAGTCTTTTTTTGAAAACCAGGGTGTGATATTGGAGCATGATCCAAACACCCTTGTGGTCCTCCTCTCCATGTCATATACCTCTTGGTCGCTGCTAGGAACACTCGGACTTTGTTTAGATCAAGTTTAGCTTTTGCTACTTGCTTATAAGTGCATGCTAGCTCATCCGTCTTCTTATCTTTGGAGCAGTCTTCCGTCTTCTTGTCTTTGGAACCCTACTTCATTTACATCTAGTAATTTAGTACTTATTTTACATGTTCTTATTGGTTCTTTGATTGCTTGCAGGACATGTGCCCTAGTGGTTTGGTGTCGCGCTCCACAAGATCGTAACAGCCATTGAGAGTGGTGTATCGATTGCTAAGACGTGGTCTTGGAAGGCTGTAGTCAGGTCGTGAACATCATCTCTATTCAACAATTGAATTATCCCACGTCTCTCATCGAAAGATCACATAAAAACCCTAACGGGTTCATATCATGGGGAGTAGCAGCATGAGTGCACACTTGTTGACATATACTTCGAACAAACATATTTGTTGAAATAAATTAGTAGTTGTCTGAGTCTTTCCTCACATAGTAATAAACACCTGAGGTTTGCTGGTTATTTTTGATGATGTCTTTGTTTATGTCATCATAGAAGAATTAATTTATTGTTCCACTTAGACGATGTTTGTTGCTTCCGCGTTCTCTGCACCACAGCAAAAGGCGTTCTTCAACATTCTGTCCAAAGGTTTCAGTGAAAACAACCATGGGTCGTGACAAGTCCGTCCTTAGGATAAGTACACTTAAGCATAGCATTGAGTACTTCCGTGAAGTGTCCATCGAATTATAAATTTAATTTCCAACTCGACAGCAACTAGTTCGTGGCAAAGGTTTCGTCGTTCCACGAAATCCTGCACACTTAGGAAGACAAAGTACCCAAGTTAGGTTGGTCCTTAGTCACAATGAACAATTTAAGTCATCACCCTTTAAAGTTTTATAGGTTAATAATTATTATGTAGTAATACTTTCAAACACCATTCTAGGGTGTTACACCTCAAATCCCTAGAAACCCTATTTTAGGAGCCATTGCTAAAGTTAGCCCTTACACAATAGTACTATCTCCATCCAAAAAAAATGCAATTCACATATTTCAAGTTAACTGATTTAAATTATGACCAAAATTATATTAAAAACTACTAACATTTATAATACAAAATAAATAACATTAGATTAATTATGTAATGTATTGTCATAATAAACTTATTTAACGACATAAATATTAATATTGTTCACTATACATTTTGTCAAACTGACCTTGTGGCACCAATCCTATAATTGCATTGCCTTTTTTTTGGGTGTGGGTGGGTGTGCGTGTGTTGGGGGGGGGGGGGGGGGACCAAAGGAGTAAGTAACCTGCCAGTGTTGTCCCCATTTGCTCCACCACATTAGATTTATGATTTGCACTTTCTTAACTGTGATTAACTCAGCAGGACGCAGCTAGCACAGCAACAAACAAACTTGAGCAGGTCGATAGATTATTACAGCACAAATACAGCTGATGTAGAGTAACTAAATATACAAGATTGAGCTTTCCTACTGTGCACACTACCCTTGGTACAACACCGGCATCTATAGCCTTGTCCAGAGAAAAAACACCAGCAGCTATATCACCTTTCCCCACATCAATAGTCAACTTATCCCCCGCAATAGAACCCACCCAAATTCTGGTGCGGAAGCACCTGTATCTCAACCTGGTTGCACTCGCAAGCAACTAGCCGAATATATCCTCAATAAGACAAACATAAGCCACAAGAACCTCCGGGCTGTGTCCAGCCAGTGGTCAAAATATTACATAGTGTACATGTGAAGCTTAATGTTCCATTAATGCTGCCTCAGTCTCTGACAATGGTGCTGAAAAGCAAGGAACATATTGGTCAGTTTGGAAAAAAAATTCTCAGTAGAGACACAATGGGTTCCTAGAAACATTATCCATAATCATATCTAATGATGAAATTGAAATATAGGGCATGGCTGTTGAGGACTAACGAAATTTAATCATGAAAGCTTATAGAAGTACATAATTACTTCCCAAAATAAAAATCGATCGAGTTTAATACTTACCAAGTAGGTCCTCGTCTGCATCGTGAAACAACGAAGATTCCAATAATAGAGGAGGGGAGAATACTTGATCCAGAGCATCATCAGTGAGAAAGGACTGATGTGCCAGACCACCAGCCGGGTCAAGAAAACTCATGGCACTGATCGAATCATGCCCATTCAGTTCACTTAACAGAACTGGACTTGTGTATATTGGGCTATCCGCATTGTAGTAAATGCCACTTGTGCTCTTTGAGAACTTCATCTGAGATGGCAACAAGCCTAATCTTCGGTTATGTCCATTTGTCACTGAATCCATATCCTTCTTTGCAGCACCAGTTGACAGCGGAATAAAGAAGTGCTCTGAAGCATCATCACTATTTTTATCTTGTGGCCTCTCTGTATTCCTCAATGGCTTTGATAAAGCAGCTTCACGAATAGAACGTCTAATGTCATGAGCAGAATAGTCATCATTTTCTGCGAAAAGACCATATTAACCAAAACAATTCAATGATTCATGAAAACACTTCACTTTCTGTATCTATAGTAAGAAAACAGAAGGACATAGAGTACAAGGATAAAATGAAAAAACTGAAGAGTAAGATAGAAATACCATGCATTGAACCATTCATTTGATCTTTAGTTGAGGGGATGGTAAGTGTTTTCTCTTCTGATGTGATCTCCTGACTAGGTTGACGAGCCAGCGCATTCCGTTTTTGCGTCTGTGTTCCTTTTCCAGAAGAACTTGGAGTCAGACTAAATAATGGGGGTAGCTTTAGAGCAGGACTGCCCCCAGGCTTGTCCAAGTGTGTAGAAGAGAGCTTAGAACTGATCTCCGAAACTTCACTGCTTCTTTCCTGCTTAAATGTGGGTGTGGTCAGAAAGCAGCAGAATCAATGTGCATGCCTGATGTAGCAATATTTTATGCTTGATAAATGTACATGCCTGATATAACAATATAGAAATCTGATACTGCTTCACACAAAAAAGGTATTGTTCAGCCATAGCTGCTATATGTTGATACCCTACTTCAACAGTGGGTAAATCATCATAAACAAAACAGCCTATTAGTTAAAACTTTCTATTCTTACTTCAGATCTTCCAAGCCCTGCGTTTTGTACTGACAGTGGTAGCCTCGAGTTCAATTGATCCATGGAGTTAATAGATACA
This sequence comes from Sorghum bicolor, assembly GCF_000003195.3. Classification (NCBI taxonomy): domain Eukaryota; kingdom Viridiplantae; phylum Streptophyta; class Magnoliopsida; order Poales; family Poaceae; genus Sorghum; species Sorghum bicolor. Next base: position 32,804,960 of record NC_012873.2, on the reverse strand, counting down.
CTATTCACTTCTTCTGAGAGTTCATCAATAGACTGCTGCATTGCCGGAATAGCCTCCTTCAGTTGATTAATTAGACCCTAGACAAAGGAAACAACAGCCAAATATTAAAAAAACCAATCAAATACTGTTGAACCATTCACTAGTAAAATCTGTTGCTCCGCTAAATTTCCTCCATCAAAAGTTCCACACATTTATCCCCTCGTAACCAGTGTTCCACAAGGTGCTATTAGGCTCTCGCCTAGGCGCACTTAAGCACTAGGCACAGGGGCACCCCGCCTCGCCTAAGGGGCTAGGCAGAGGATAGGCGGTGTGACCCCAGATCCAGAGCCGCGCTGCATGAGGGAGGACGGCGGGTTGCGGTGGAGGCAGGCGCGGTCGGGAGGAGGCTAGAGGCAGGTGCGGCTGGCAGGAGGCAAGCCATAGGCATTGTCGAGGCGGCAAGCGACAGGCGATGTGGGGAGGCCAGGAGGGTGGGCAGAAGCAGCGGAGGCCAAAGGAGGGCAAGCAGAGGCATCGACGACGAGCGCGATCAGGAAGAGGCAAGGGCGGCGGGTGATAAGTGCAACCAGAAGGAGGCAGAGGTGATAAGCACGAGCAAAGGAATGCGGCTGGAACTAGGCAGATGGATGAGGTTGGACTGGGTAAGGTGGGGAATACTCTTAGACGGGCTTCTCTGTCTAATCTAAGCCCACTGTTCTGCTGTTTATTCTTTTATTTTCTATGTAACATATGTATTTGTACAAAATGCATAGAAAAACGCCTTAAAATGACTAGGGGCTTGTGTAGGCTCGCTTATGCTCTAGGTGGTGGGTGACCGCCTAGGGAGCACACAGTGCCTAATGTAACTGTTATGTGACAGCCAGGATTGAGGGGGTGAGATGGGGAAGCAACTGGTGCTTGCGTGCTACAGTACCCGCGGGTCCTGTTCACGCCGGATGTTGTGGCGGCAGCTAGGGCTGCGAGGGCGAGAGGAGGCCGGCCGGGGGCCTTGCCCACGGCCGGGCAAGAGGGAAGGGTTTTCCTTCTTAATTCTTGCTTTATAAGATTGATACATCTCCTCTCCTTATATAGACTCCCAAGCAAGGCTTCCTTAGACTCCTAAGCAAGCGACTCTTATCTCTAATTAACCCTACCACTAATGGGCTACCCAGCCAGCCCAGGCCCAATATGCCTCTGACATACTCTAACAGTAACCTTGCTCCTAACAAACCAATCTATGATCCAATATCCTATATTTGTGGAAAAACCAATGGAAAATAAACGAATAAAATATCTCCTTGAGCCTGTGGCCTCCTGCTGGGCAAGCATATATCTAGCCATGTGGGCACTTCCGGCGTTCGTACGTGACAACGGTCATAACAGATAAACTGACAAGTTTTATTATTGCATGGAGGTTGTTACCTGTATACTGACTAAATGCTGGCGATGTTCAGCTAATGTTGCAGTTAACGAATCAGAATGAGTACTGGCCTCTCCGTCGAGTGCACTCCTCAGTAAGTCAGGCCCCTCTCCATCATTCGCTTTGGCCTATCAAATTAGTAGAAAGCTGGACATCAGCTCAACAAATATGTAGTTTGGTTCAAAGAAGAATGCACAGATATACCAGGAAGTCACAACATTAGCATATGATGCATATCGAATGCAATACAGTGCTTATATGCATCTGATATATCGGGGGAGCATATGCAGGAATACCTTGTCATAATGCAATAAGGCTCAGCTGAGCAGCCTTACACATCCCCATTTCTTTAGTCTATAAATTTTACATAACATTTCATAATGTGTTATATGTTGGTTTTATGATCTATCGAGCATTAAGCCATTTTACTAACTGTATGAATTGTACTACAATAAATTCATATATGAATCATAGCTCATATGCTTATGCAAGTTATATGAAACTAACTAGCTACATATACTGTTCTTACACTTTCATTGTACATTCTAATTACAGCCCTGATATTGTTCAATGTATTTTGCTCTAGTCCAAATGGAGTTAATGATTTCTGTCTGTTCAATTGAAACCTTGTGTCACTATCCGCTCTGAATCCAAAATAAAAATATTAAACAGGATACAAGACGAAAAAATGCATCTGAGGAAAAAAAAAATATAGGATAGAATATTGGGTGAATCTTTTGTGTCCAGTAATACCCCTAAGCCACCATGCACATATCGTAATTTCATTAATTAATACTTCATCCAAACTATAAGGCCTTGTTTACTTCCAAATTATTTTGCAAAATATGAATAGTGACACTTTCGTTTGTATTTGACAAATATTATCTAATCATGGACTAACTAGGATCAAAAGATTTGTCTCATCAATTTCGACCAAACTGTGCAATTAGTTTTTATTTTCGTCTATATTTAATACTCCATGCATGCGTCTAAAGATTCGATGTGACGGGGAATCGGAAAAATTTTGCAAAATTTTTTGGGAACTAAACAAGGCCAGTCATTGCAACTTTCTTGGAGAGTGAAAGCATCTCAAGTTTGACCAAAATTATATAGAGAATTACAAAGATTTATGACATCAAATAGGTATTACTGTTAAAATAATATTAATGAAGAATCTAATGACACTTAGTTGGTATCATAAATGTTATTGTTTTATTATATAAATTTGGTCAAACAGGAGATGCTTTGACTCCCCAAGAAAGTTGGAATGGCTTATAATTTGGGATGGAGGGAATAGAATTTCATGGTGTAATAGTCCTGAAACAATGTGTAATAGATATGTTTAGATTGAATTGAATACCTCTAGCAGTTTGGATGCCAAAGAAAAAGAAATTTCAAGTAGTCAAAATGGGATTAAACCGTTGAAGTATTGTCAACACTACAGATGACATCTACCATAAGTTGTCTATTAAGCGTGTATTTGGTTCGGGGCCATGATGGGATGGGATGGAACCAACCCAGTTTTTAGGGACAGACCATCCCTGTTTGCTGTTTGGTTGAGGGGATAGGACGGTTCCTGGGTTGGATGGGGTATTTGCCACCGTTGCTCACTGTTGTATTGAGACCCACCTCTATTCCATGGGACCAACATGTCAATCTCTCACCATTCTTCTCTTTTAGTTTTATATACAAAAATATCTTCCTCCCAAGACTGAGCGGCATAGCCACCATGATGCCCCTGCCACCGCGAATTCCTTCACGCACCGCACAAGCACCTTCCTCACACACCGTGCCAACCAAAGCCCCTTCCACACACACTATGCCGCCCGGAGCCCCTTCCCTACGCATTGCACCACTCAGAGCTCCGCTGCGCTGCGCCATGCCGCCTGGATGAGGCCGCCACGTGCTCGTGCACAGGGAAGACGAGGATGTGGCAAGCTCGGCCCTCTCCCTCACGAGCTCCAGCACGGGGAAGACAAGGATGCCACGAGCTCAGGCCCTGACCCCATCACGGTGAGCTCCGAACCGCGAGCTCAAGTGCGGGAAGACAGCAACGGACAATGACGCTGTCCGTAGAGGACTTCCCAATCCGCTCAGGGACAGCCCCAGTCGTCTTGTAACCAAACAGCACCAAATCTGGTATCGCCCCATCCCATCCCCCATCATCCCCCAACCAAACACACACTAATTGTCTAATTAAGCTATAATTCTGTACAAGGATTAGTTTGTGGCATGCCATGCAATGCTCCCACGAGCAATGTAAATGAAATTCACTGTGATATTGCAAAAAAGCAAAGCAAACATATTACAATGCAAGCATTAGGAAAACTAGGGGTTGATAATGCTGAAGCATGATGCATATAGGACATATGATTAAAAAAAAGGAATTCAGCAATGTCACTCTGATGTACTGCCAGATAAAATAAAACAAATAAAGTAATATCTTACCAAATGAAGAGATTGTTTATGAATACGCTGTAAAGCATGAGTCCAGCGGCGAAGAATTTCAGCTACATCAACAGTTTGTTGAGTACGTCCATTCCTATCATCTGATCTTGAAAGGGCTTCTTCCTTTCCTTGGAATAGCTGAGAAATCTGTTCCTGCTTGCCCAAAATTGGAGAAGTTTCGCCAGCTCGAGATGATAGTAACTCAGAATGTGGAACACTTGAACTCATATCCATCGCTGCTAGTAACTGTGATCCTGATATCCGGTATCTAATAGAATACAGAATATTAGAAATGATATAATAAGTATAACACTGTATCGAACTGCAGAGTTCAATGGAAGTTAAGTAGAGAACACCTGTGCTCCCGATGTGCTATAAGATCTTCAATTGGTCCAGAAGCTAAAACCTCATGCTGGCCTGCAAGAATGGTAGCAATGAAAATCTGGAATCAAGATTACCACTGGAACTTACAACACTGTATCAAAGAAATATATTTTTCAACAATGATAACTCCTGTGTTTGAAATTAGTAGGCATATTTCATTTCATTAGGACAAGCATTTGTCGAATAATTGCTTTCTTAGATTCACATTTGAAAAATAATCATGATTATGGTTCTACATCACATAAGTGACATATTAATAGAATAACCGTTGATCAAAATCTGTCCTAATGAAATGAAATATCCTACTAACTTCAAATAGAGCAAGTATAACGCTGCAGTTTTACAGTAGCGGCAAAGAATGCAATAACTCCTGAATAGGAGCCATTTTGTTTTAACAAACCACCTGAATATCCTAAAGTAGGAAAATTTTACTGAGTAAATACCACATGCCAGTATGCTGTATACCTGCTGTGTCAATTAACCCAAAACTCATTTTTACGTATGTGATTCATTTAGTCCACATTTGAACAGCATATTCTGGTAATGGCACTTTACTATGTCTACCTTTGCGAGCCAATATTGATTCCCAAAGACGAGTTGCCTTAGAAACCAAATGAGAGTTCTGCCCAGATGAGCCTGAGAGCTGTTCATCCCAGAGTTCGCCTTCAAGTTTTGCTTTGTTTCTCATATCTTGTAGTTTCTCTAGCTCTTGCTGCAAATATGCCTAAAAAATCCAAATGGAGACAATAAGAATAAGAAAAAATGGATAAGTATGCAGCACATATCTTAAATAGACTCTATAGAAGTTATCGTGTACCTCTTCAGCACATAGACTTCGGAACTCAGCTGTCATCTCATGGGCCAAATTTGACCATGTCGTTTGCCTCTGAACAGCTATGTTTGCATTTTTAAGAAATTTACGCCTCTCCAGAGCTATTCTTGCCTGTTAGGAATACCCCATCAATGCACAAGAAAAATGTTAAACATAGAATTCATTAATTCAAACATGAAACATGGACTAGTGTACAAAATCGCTTGGAGAGGCGTAAATTTACTATTTGTGCCTCCTAGGCTTCTGAAACATCAAAATTCAAAATCATAGCTGAATTCATTACAGCTAGAAGGCAAAACCTCAACCATAACAAACAGTCAAATTGGCTTACCCCTCTTATGTCACTATAATAAGCATATGAATAAGCAATTTTTATTTCAATTAAGACATGCAAAGCCATAGCTTCATGTATGTCACTTCTCTCAATTATTCACCACACATGCTTTCTCCTCAGTTACTAACCATGCATAAAAATTTCCCAAAATTTAACCTCATACAAGGTGCCCAAAGTATTCAAGCTTGCAGGAGTATACAAACATTCCTCACAGGGCTAAAATGCTTCATCGACGCTACCTCCTTCCTTTTCACAATGTTTGACTGATACACAAACCTATGAGGCTCAAAATTTAAGTATTGATCTATCTAATAAGTAGAATTTTGACATAATTCCATCAAATATATATCAAATACTATATCACTTAGGTATGTGGACAGCCCTCTTTACAAAAAAAGAAGAAGTAATACTTTTAGAATTGGAGCTCTGTCTACAAATGATCGGCCTTTTAGAACAAGTCGTCAAAATGATTTGAAAAAAAAAAACAATATCAACAGTTCAAAAGATTCAGGAATCAGACATTCTTGCCTTGGTTACTGGGAGTAAAGAAGCAGCATGAAGATAAGAAACATCTGTTAGTGCTGCAGGTAGTGGATTTGATGCAACATCAGCTGCAAATGTTCTCCTGTGGACTTCTCTCAGGGCATGTACAGAGAGTTGCCACAAAAGCTCAACAAATCTGCATCAATGTAGGGAATGCAAAAGTTATGGTTAAAATCTGAAAGCATGCCAAGTAATTTGATCTCCAAGAACAAAATGTACTTTGCTCTTTGCAGATATCTGTTGGACAGCTTTTTTTTCTAAAAGTAAGAACTGCACAGTTCATCACTTGCAGTCACTTCATATTGTAAATATTTGCCACATGATCTCTACATTCATCATTGCGAAACAAATTTATTTTAAACCACATCCAGTTTCCCAAGCATGACTCAAACCAAATCCAAGCTGCAGTATGCCAGCACCCACCATAAAAACGCCATGGATATTTTCTAGCTAGCTAACAAGTATTTAGAGCACCCAAACCCGCATCACACCATGACAAAATACAATGCAAGCGCACTAGGCTCAATTTGCATTGTGATTAGTCCAAAAATGTGTAGGACCATATATAAACAATATCTAAATTGGTTGTGTAGACATTATATCATTATATTCATTCCGCAATATATTTAAAGAACTAATATGCGCCTTTTCCCTAACACATTCATATAAAAATTGTTTTCAAAGTTGCACGTGTTAGTCGCTGGATCCTTGCTCTAGGTGTGAGCAGGATCCTTACTCTCATCGAGAGGATAGCACACAGAGTTGAGGCAATTTTCTGAGTTTATTTCTCACACAATGCTATGCCAACCTGAGGGGTTGGGGATACATATTTATAGGGCTGCTAACCAGCCAGCATATGCCAAGATGCTAGTCTAAGATGCTAGTCTAAGATGCTGTCCTACAGATGCTAACTGTTGTCCTAAAAGCAGTCAAAGATGCTGTCCTACAGATGCTAACTGCTGTCCTAAAAGCAGTCAAGGATGCTGTGACACAAGGACCATGTGCTGCCTACTGCAGCCCACAACCACCAGCCAACAGAGACTTATCCATCATTCTCCCCCTAAGTCTTGTGTGGCTCCTTGTGGGGTATCTGAGCCATCCCGATCCTGGCGCGAAGTTCCTGGAACTTGATTCGCCCAAGGGACTTGGTCAGAAAGTCAGCGAGCTGGTCTTGGGTGTTGATGTAGTTGGCCCGAACGCTCCCTTCCTCCAGGCAGCTCCTGATGAAGTGGTACCTCACCCGGATGTGCTTGCTGCGCTCATGGAAGACTGGATTCTTCGCCAAGGCCAAGGCGGACTTGCTGTCCACCCTGAGCTCCACTGCCTCTGCGTCTCTGCCAAGGAGATCGCCAAGCAGCCGAGCCAGCCACAGAGCCTGAGTAGAAGCGGTAGTGGCTGCGATGTATTCTGCCTCGCAGCTGGACAGAGCCACCACCTGCTGCTTGACCGACTGCCAGCTGATTGGACACTTGCCGAGGAAGAAGAGTGTCCTGCTGGTGCTCTTGCTTGTGTCGATGTCGCTGGCGTGGTCGTTGTCACTGTACCCGATGAAATGTGCCGCACCAGGGCACCTCGGGTGGTGCAAACCATAGTCGGAGGTACCCGCGACGTAGCGGAGGATCCTCTTCACGGCCTGCTGGTGCTCCGTCATCGGTCGCTGCATGAACCGGCTGACGTAGCCGACGGCGAACGCCAAGTCCGGTCGCGTGTGGACAAGGTAGCGAAGGCTGCCCACAATGCGCCGGTACTGCGTCGCGTCCACCTCTTCCTCCGTACTCTCCCGACTCAGCCTCAGCCTCTCCTCCATAGGTGTGTGGGCTGGGTTGCAGCCGGTGAGACCGCCCAGCTCCACAATGCGCTTGGCGTAGGCTGCCTGGCGGAGAGAGGTGCCGGAGCTGTCCTGGTGGACCTCGATCCCCAGGTAGAAGGAGAGAGGGCCCAAGTCGCTCATCTGGAAGGTCGCCCTCATTCTCCTTGAATGCCTCGATCTCCACCTCCTCGGTGCCGGTGATCACAAGATCGTCGACGTAGACACCCACCAACACGGCCTTTCGTCCACTGCCCCGCCGGTAGATGGCCGCCTCGTGCGGGCTTTGCTCGAAGCCCATCCCCTTCAGCGTGGAATCCAGTTTGGCATTCCACGCCCTCGGTGCCTGCCGCAAGCCATAGAGGGCCTTGCGCAGATGAAGCACCTTGCCTTCCTTGCCGGGAATCACAAATCTTGGCGGCTGGTGCACGTAGACCTCCTCCTTCAAGTCACCGTTAAGGAACGCCGACTTGACATCCATGTGATGGACACGCCAGCCCTCCTGGGCAGCTAGCGCAAGGAGAAGTCGCACGGACTCCATCCATGCTACGGGGGCGAAGGCGTCGTCGAAGTCGACCCCCTCCTGCTGCACGAAGCCTCATGCCACCAAGCGAGCCTTGTGCTTGACGATGGCACCGACTTCATCCCTCTTCAGCTTGAACACCCACTTAAGGGTGATCGTGCGGTGACCACGAGGGAGATCAGCGAGCTCCCAAGTGCGGTTCTGCTCGACCGCGTCCATCTCCTGCTGCATCGCGGCACGCCATGCCGCGTCTCCCTCCGCCTCAGCGAAGTAGCGAGGCTCACCATCCTCGTGTGCCAGGTGCAGCTCCACCTCGAAGTCGTGTACCGCTAACCCAGGGACACGTTGGTTACCAAGAATGTTGTCCATGGTGCGGTAGCATAGAGGCTCATCTTCGTGGTAGGCGTCGACGCGGTCCTCGTCGCTGGACAGTGGAGTGGCGAACTCCACTGGATGCTGACGGGCCAAAGCTGTTGGTGCCGACCTTGGAGATGGCGGCGCCGGTGTAGGAGAGTGGGGAGCCGGTGCAGGAGTGCGTGGTGTAGCCGGTGGTGGTGGGCTCGCTGAAGCGGATGGCGAGCCGAGTGCCGAGGAGGGCGAGCTCGGTGAGGACGAGCTGCTAGCTCCCCCGGCTCCCTCCAGGTGGACGTAGTCGATGACGAAGTCCCTGAGGGTCGAGGCCGAGCCGTCGGCCACTGCCTTGTCCCAAGTCCAGCCTCGCCCTTCATCGAACACGACGTCCCGGGATATGCGGACACGCTGTGTCGTAGGGTCGAGGATGCGGTAGGCCTTGGCGCCCTCCGCATAGCCGATGAACACTCCTGGAGTGCTCCGGTCGTCGAGCTTGCCGACGTGAGTGAGCTCCTTGGCGAACGCCAGACAGCCGAAGACGCAGAGGTGGCTCACCACCGGCTTGCGCCCGTGCCAGGCCTCGTACGGCGTCATGCCGTCAAGCACCTTGGTGGGCGAGCGGTTGAGATGGACAATGGTCATCACCACCTCTCCTCCAGTAGATCGCTGGCATCCCTCTCTGCTTGAGGAGGGCGCAGGTGGTGGCGACCACCGTCTGGTTGCGGCGTTCAACGACGCCGTTTTGCTGCGGGGTGTACGGCGCGGTGAAGTGGCGCTGGATCCCCTCGTCGACGTAGTGCGCCGCGAACTCAGCCGCCGTGAACTCGCCGCCGTTGTCCATGCGCAGCACCCGAAGCTTGCGGCCGCACTCCTCCGCAGCAGCTTGGTGGTGCTTGATGGCGTCCGCGGCTGCCCCCTTGGTGTCGAGGAGGACAGCCCACATATAGCGGGACGCGTCGTCGACGAGGAGGAAGTAGCGTCGTCCTCCAGGTGTAGCGGATGTCACGGGGCCACAAAGGTCGCCATGCACGAGCTCTAGCTTCTCCTTGGCGCGGAAGCTTGCTTGGCGGGGACGTAGGTGTCGCACAACTGCTCCACATGGTCGACGCACGGCATGCCCTGCACCATCTCCTTGTTGCCGAGCTACTTCAGGGCCTCGAAGTTGAGGTGCCCAAAGCGCCCGTGCCACCGCCAGGCTTCATCGTCCTGCCGAGCTGCAAGACAAAAGGGTTGTGCCACCTGTACGTGAAGAACGTAGAGGCGGTTGCTCCCCATGTTCACCTTGGCGAGAAGTCGGTGACGAGGATCCCAAATGCGAAGCACGCCGTCCTTGATCTCCACGCGCGAGCCATTCTCATCCAGCTGTCCCAAGCTGATGATGGAGTTCCTCAGCGCAGGGATGTAGTAGACGCCGGTGAGCAGCCGATGCTCGCCGTTCTTGGCGACGAAGATTACGGAGCCGGCGCCCTTGATCTCTACGGCGGAGGCATCCCCGAACTTGACGGAGCCTCGAACGTCGGAATCGAGCTCGGAGAAGAACTCCCGCCGGCCTATCATGTGGTTGGTGGCGCCGGTGTCGAGGCACCACCCATCGATCTTGTTGCTGCCACCGGACCCGCTGCTGAGGAGGGCGTGTGCCTTGGGCTCGTCGAGGTGGCAGCTGGTGCTGCTAGGGGTGGCTCGGTGCTAGCATGTGTCATGAACAGGGCTGGCTACTGCTCCTCCGCCTGCGCGACATGGGCCTGGGCGCGTCGTGGCTGCCTACGGTCCTTAGCCCAATGGCCAGCACGACCACAGTTGTTGCAGCAGTCATCTTGTGCCGACTTGGGTTTTTCAGTGGCGGCGCCCTGGGCACCACCGCGGGCGCCTACGTCGGCATGCCCTTGCGCCCCGGCCTGGGCGCCTTTGCGTGACTTGCCATGCTTGCCACGCTTGCGGCTAGCTGCTGCAGAAGAAGGCTCCCCCTTCTTCTTGTCACCTTGCCTGGCAACCCACTGCTCCCGGGTGAGAAGGAGTTTGGGCCCCGAGGAGGGTTGTGGCTCGTCACTGTCGACGACCTTGAGGCGACCTATCGCCTCCTCGATCGACATCATGGAGAGGTCTAGCAGAGACTCGATTGAGCGAGCCATCTGCCTGTACTTCTCGGGGACGCAGCGGAAGAGCTTCTCGACAACTCTCTCCTCGCTATAGGTGTTGTCACCAAACTGCACCACTTTCTGCAGCAAAGTGTTGAGACGGAGAGCAAAATCATCAACGTCCTCACCTGGCTTGAAGGCCAGGTCCTCCCACTCCTTGCGCAGTTGTTGCAATGTGGACTTGCGGGCGCAATCACTGCCGATGCGTGCTGCAGCAATGGCGTCCCAAGCTTCCATGGCAGTCCGCTTGCTGGTAAGCGAGAACTGCATCTCGGTCGGGACTGCAGCGATGAGGGCATTCAGTCCCCGTCGATCCTGGTCGTAGTCGACGTCGCCGTACCGGACTGCCTCCCACATGTGCAGCACCTGAAGTCTCACCTTCATCACCGCAGCCCACTCAACATAGTTGGTCTTGGTGAGGGTAGGCCACCCACCACCAGGGCCAACGTCCCTGGCAACAACCTGGTACCCGTGGTAGCCACGGTACCGGTTCGGGGAGAGAGAGCCACGCGGCCTACGAAGGCCGTGCTCTCCCTCGACCCGTCCACCACCGTTGCCATGTGCGCCTCCTCCAAGAGCGCCGCCGGCTCCACCACGTTACCGGTCCGGGGAGAGAGAGCCACACAGCCTGCGAAGGTCGTGCTCTTCCTTGACCCGTCCACTGCCGTTGCCGTGCGCGCCTCCTCTAGGAGCGCCGCCGGCGCCTCCACGCCTGTCTGGACTGCGTCCACACTCATGGGCGTGCACAGCTGCCCACTGCGCCGCTCGCCGGCGTGCTGCATCTCTCTCCAGCAGCTCTAGGTCCGGGTCAGCACTGTCATCAGCAGCGATGGAGCTGCTGTGACTGCTGCGCAGGTCCTCAACCTCCGCTGCCGCTGCACGCGCTGCATCTGCAGCTGCTGCTGCTGCTGCCTCCACCTCCACTCTGGCTGCTGCCAGCTCCGCTTGGGCCAGCCTCGACGCCCTCGCTGCTGCTGCAGCGGTCGCTGCCGCTGCTCGCCTGCGCTCCTCTGCTGCAGCGAGGTCGGCCTCCTGCCTACGCCGCGCGCTCGAGGTGCCCGAGTGCTGAGACTGCCCTTCTGCGGCCATGGCGCGCTGCTGCGCGGAGAGCAGAGGCAGCCGGAACAGCTGCTGCTGCCAGCCAGGGCTGCTGCGAGGCAGGTAGCTCGACTGGAGAAGGGATTGAGCAGGAAATGCTTAGGCTATAGGATACTACGGCTCTGATACCACTTGATACCACTTGTTAGTCGCTGGATCCTTGCTCTAGGTGTGAGCAGGATCCTTGCTCTCATCGAGAGGATAGCACACAGAGTTGAGGCAATTTTCTGGGTTTATTTCTCACAAAATGCTATGCCAACCTGAGGGGTTGGGGATACATATTTATAGGGCTGCTAACCAGCCAGCATATGCCAAGATGCTAGTCTAAGATGTTGTCCTACAGATGCTAACTGCTGTCCTAAAAGCAGTCAAGGATGTTGTCCTACAGATGCTAACTGCTGTCCTAAAAGCAGTCAAGGATGCTGTGACACAAGGACCATGTGCTGCCTACTGCAGCCCACAACCACCAGCCAACATCCATCAGCACGCAGGAAAGCACGCCCACATCCAAAACCTCATAGATCCTTAAAGAGTCACTGAAGGTCATAACAGACATAGTTTTACAAAATTGTTGAAATTCATTCAAATACATTACTCCATGAAGCAGAGCACAGAAATGCTAGCTCAGGAATTCACCATGTTGTGTGAAAAGGAGGGATAACCACAGTTGTTAAAATATGCTTGGATTTATCGGTGAGGTCAGTAAGGGGTACAAAACATCTTCTCTCAGAAGGGAGTCAATTATCTGCCACTGCATTTTTAGCACTAAAAGGTTTACCATCCCATCTGTAAATCTGTTATACTTGATCTATACCACCACCCACCAGTATTGTATAAATTTGATATTGAGTTGGCCATTTTGCCTGTCCCATTTATTGCTCCTCTTAACTCTACTTCTTTGAACAAGCCATTGTGACAACAAGGGGTTAAAGCAAGCATGGCCTGTGATCAATTATAACAGGATGAACAGAAAATATGGAAGCTGCTTACATATGAGGCCTATATAACTCTTCTTTTGGGTGTCCACTTAGTGTTTCTCTTGGTGCAATTTTTATGTGTTTGTACCTTAGCCCTCAGGTGAGTCAAGGGCACATAGTGTATTCGCCTAATGGCATTTTGACTAAATTGTTTGGGATAATTTGTCTTATGTCAGGTGAACAAGCATAGAAAAAAAATTACTATTAGTTGAGTGCAAATCCATCTTATTAAGCATCAGCAATTTATATATCCTATTGTAGAGAAGAAGTACTGAGCATTAGCATTCACTATTTATCTTGAAACCAGCACCACATGACATTTGGTTGAGAATGCGCTTCGATAGAAACAGCCTATGTCACATCTACTCTAGTTTCAGACCAAAACAAATGACACCCAGCGTAGTCCACTGGTCCACTGACCTCGGTCCGCAGCATGTGGCAAGCGACGAGACCCTAGAATTGCTCCGAGGCAGTGCCCCCTGCTGCTCCAGCTCGCTGATGATCCCTTGAACGATCTAAGCAACCAATCACCATCAAAAGGACAATCAACGTCAAAACACCAGGACCTATAAACCAAAGAACTGTGAAGCAAACTGCAGAAATCTCACCTTCCTGAACTCCCTGGACTGGGCGGAGTCGAAGATTGGCCAGACCTTGTCAAAATCCTGTTTTAAATGCCAACCGAACCAAATCAAAGGTCAGGAAAGCCCTAAAAGTTCCGCAAACACAAGGGAACCAGAAATTGGAGAAGAGCCAGCGGATTGCCTTCGCGGACTGCGCGGGGCCGCGGAGCGAGGAGAGGAGGAAGTAGAGGAGCTGCTCGCCAAGGCGGGGGTTGGAGTGACGGAAGAGGCCGACGCGGCCGGCCGGGGAGGAGGGGGAGCCAAGGACGGCGGGATCGAGGCCTAGGAGTAGGCAGTTAGTGTACATGGCGTTCTCCAGCTCCGCCTCGCGCTCCTTCTCCCGATCCGTCGCCATGGCTGCGCTTGCTCTCCACGGGATGGGTGGGGGCCTGGGGCGTACGGATGGGTAGAGCGGCTAGGTTTACCGAGAGGAGGGCGCCATTGGAGGGCAGTGCCGTGAGATCTCGCGGAGGCGGGGAGAGGGAGAAGAAAAAAAGGCCAGCCGAGGGGCGAGCGGCCAGGCCCGGTCGAGCCACTTCAAATTACTAACGCCCTGTTTATATTGGAGATGAAAATTTCTTAGATGTCACATCAGCTATGTTGGAAGGATGTCGGAATGGGTTTTTAGAAACTAATAAAAAAATAAATTACATAGCTCGTTAGGAAACTGCAAGATAAATTTATTAAGCATAATTAATCTATCATTAGCACATGTGGGTTACTGTAGCACCTAAGGCTAATCATGGAATAACTGGGCTTAAAAGATTCATCTCGCGATTTTCAACTAAACTGTGTAATTAGTTTATTTTTTATCTACATTTAATGTTTCATACATGTGTCCAAAGATTTGATGGGATGAATGGAAAATTTTTGGGTGAGGAACTAAACAGGGTCTAAGTCCACCGAATAAAACTTCTCCCGCTGAATCCTCCAACTCTTGTGCACCCAAAAAAAATATACACAAAAAGTCGTCTCTATTAAAATCAAGGGCTACAAAATATTTTTCCCAGACTTCAATCCAAACGTGCGGCCAAGATCGATTGCAGGCTGTCCCTGCTCTAGGCCGTTCTGGCGGCCTTTGGCTCATCTGGAAACACGATGTTAGTATAAATGATGTTCACCACTCTCGTCACTTTATCTTCGCAGTTTGTAATAATAAGTTAGACAACCACCACTTCGGGCTTGTGTGCGTTTTTGGGGATCCCCATCATGGTCTCTTAGAACACATCTGGATGCAAGTGTTAAATTTTGTGCAGACTTATCATAACTTGCCTATGTTCTGCATGGGTGATATGAACGAAATCATGCATCCTAATGAAAAGCATGGCCCGGGTAGGCCAGACATGCGGCGTATTCATGTTTTCTGTGATCTTGTTAAGCGTTGTGGTTTTCTTGATCTTGGCTATAGCGGCCAGCTTACACGTGGACGAATAAAAGATTTACGTCTGCTCCTACGTTTCAAAGGTTAGATCGTTGTTTTGCCAATGCTGAGTGGTGTATGATTTATCCTCGTACTTCGGTTTTCCATCTTCCCATGTTAAACAGTGATCATACTCCGATTCTTACTTTACTTGATTCTCACCACCGCAGTACTACTAAACCCTTTCGCTTTGAAAATTGGTGGCTGTTAGAGGAAGACTATACTTCTGTTGCCAAAAATAGTTGGGCCAAATCTGCTAACAAACCCTTTCACCGCAAAACTAGTTTCCTTGCTACTGATCTTAAGAAATGGCGTCGCAAAAAACCTAGAATTGATGAGCAATTAAATAGAATAGAGGATTGTATTCTTCAAGCACAATCCCTTCACCCCTCTCTCCAAGATTATACTCTGCAGGAACGTTTAACTCGCCAGCATCAACAACTCATCGAGAAGGATGAACACTTCCACCTTCAACGCGCTAAAAAGAACTGGGCGCAACTTGGAGACCGTAATACAAGTTACTTTCACCAGGCTATCATAAAGAGAACAAGGAAGAATCGAATAACCTATCTGCAAAATCCCGATGGTACTGAATCGGTTACTCATGATCAACTTGCTCAAACTCTATCCAATTACTTTTATGATATTTTTGCTGTCCAAGCTACTCCTCATCATGCTCATGCAGATCAAGCAAGCAGGGCTCATCCTTCTAATTGTCTTAGCCCCTGCACCGATAATCTTCCCAATCAAACTGAAGGCGCTGACAATGACGACCTAAATCAAGAACTAATGAGGTACACTAATTCCATTCCCACGATGCAGGAACTTCACTCCCTAATCAAGCATATGAGAAGCAACGCTTCTCCTGGTCCTGATGGACTCAATGCTGCGTTCTACAAATCAGCCTGGCCCTGGATTGGTCAAGATGTCTATCACATGGTATACGATTTCTACACTAAAGTTTTCATGACCCCTGAAATTAATAAAACCTACTTAGTGCTAGTTCCTAAAAAGATGCAGCCCACTATTCCTCAAGACTTTAGACCAATAAGCCTTTGCAATGTAGCTTATAAAGTCATTTCTAAAACTCTGGCTGAAAGGCTCAAACTGCATCTTCCTGATAATATTGATGCCTCCCAATCTGCTTTTGTTAAAGATAGACACATTGCTACCAATATTATCATTACTCAAGAAATTATTCACTCTTTCTCCCTCAAATCTTGGACTGACACCGCTTTCCTTCTTAAAATTGATCTTGCTAAAGCTTTTGACAGGATAAAATGGGACTTCATTGTTCGTGCGCTCCAAAGACTTCATCTTTCTCCTACTTTTATTAATCTTGTCTACCAATGTATTTCTACTGCCTCTTTCTCCATTCTTCTAAATGGCGAACCCACTGTAGATTTCAAACCTACTAGAGGAATCAGACAGGGGTGCCCCCTTTCCCCCTACCTCTTCGTGGTTGCCATCAATGAACTTTCTATCTCTCTTCAAAATCAACTTCAGAATGATCATCTTGCAGGAATCAAGTTGGGTCCAGGTAGCCCTTCTATTCATTCTATGCTTTTTGCAGACGATCTAATTATTTGCGGACAGGCTACTTTCCAAGAAGCGCAGTCAATCCATAGCACCCTTTATAATTTCTGCCACCAATCAGGTCAGATTCCTAACCTTCAAAAATCCTCTATCTTATTTAGTCGCAATGTTCCTGATAGCATCAAGCATGATATTAAAGGGCTGTTCCCTGTTCCGGACCTTCAACCTAATACTATCCACTTAGGACACCCCCTCATCTTTAACCACAAAGATAAAAACAAGGCTTATGATTTTATCAAGAACAAATTTTATGCCAAATTCAGTACGGTCAAAGGGAACAAACTTAATCATGCGGGTCGTTTGACCTACATTCAATCTGTTCTTTCTTCTATTCCTATTTACTACATGTCAACCATACTTTTTTCGAAATCCTTTATAGAAGAATTAACAACTATCATCAAAAGATTTTGGTGGTCAGGTATCCAGGAAGAGAATTCTACCAAACCTATTCATTTCAGGTCATGGGAGGACATATGTCAAACCAAGGACAATGGAGGTCTAGGAATCAGAGATCTACACTTGGTCAATAAAAGCCTCATTATGAATGCGGCTTACAAGATTGTCACTAATAAAAACCCTTTCATGACTGCAGTTCTCAAAGCTAAATATTACCCTACTACTTCCTTCTGGACTACTGCTACTAACACTACTACCAAATCAGCTTTCTGGTCATCTGTTTTGCAGATAAGAAAGGAACTGTCCAATAATGTCATTCTTCAACTACATGATGGTACCTCCTCAATTTGGTCTACTCCCTGGTTCCCTTTATGGGAAAACATTCATGATTATTTGAAATTGCCTGTCTTGGTCAATCCTATTCCTGCGCAGGCCAAAGATCTCTGGCATCCCAATACTCATACCTGGAACATTGATCTCATAAATAACACTTTTCATTCCCCTGTTGTCCAGCTAATCGCTGATACTCCAACGGTGCATACTGACTACTCCGACATTCTTCGTTGGACCCCGGCTAAGGATGGCATATGCTCTGCTAAAGCTATCTACAAGCATCTTCACTCAACTACCATAAATACTTTGCCTGACCAGGGACCTCGATCTATTACTCCGAGATGCAGGAAATTACTCCACAAAATCTGGCAATCCAAATGCATTTCCCCGCTCATTAAAACTTTCGCCTGGAGACTCATTAGAAGGGCGCTTGCCACAGCGGATCGAGCTACAAGATACTCCGCCGATGGCAATAATACATGTGCTACATGCAATATGATAGAAACTGACTCTCACCTGTTCTTTCACTGTACTCTTCCTACTCAGGTTTGGCTAACATCAAATCCAGCACTCAACACAGCCGCCCTCCCTCCGGAAGATGACGGAGTGCAGCATATCCTTCAAACTATCCTTCCAGATCACACAAATGACTTTCTTTTATGTAAAGCTCTAACTACTCTATGGTATATCTGGAAATCTAGAAATGACTACCATTTCAACAGGAAAAAGTGGAACCATGTACAAATTCACTCTGCAGTTGCCAGTTACATGGAACATTCCCACCTCCATCCGACTCAAACAGCCACTGCCTTCCAGCAGCCCACAGGTATGAATCCTCCTCTTATGCAGGGTCCTATCCAGACTCCTATCCAGCCAGAACAGAACAGGTCATATTTGTGCACCAGCCCAATAGCTCTCCAAGGATCACGATGTTACGTCGATGTCGCCAGAGTGCCAGATGATCACTCCACAGCCCCAGTCAATGCAGGTATAGGTATTTTCATTCTTAATTTTCAGGTACATCCACCCCAATCTATCTACATCAAGTCCAGGATGCACAACTGTCACTCAGTGCTTATGGGCGAGGCGACTGCTCTAGCTCTTGGCGCCAATCTTGTCCGAGCCCTTCAAATTTCTCTGTGTTTTTTCTCTCTGATTCTCAGCAGCTGGTTCAGTTCCTTCATAGCGCCAACAAGGACCACCCTCCCCACTGGAGAATGAAACCATATACCCAAGCATATGAAAATGTTGCAAGGAATCTTCAAGCTACCCTTTTCAAGATATCCAGAACTTCAAACTCTACAGCGGATACCCTAGCCAAGCAAGCAAGTGCTTCCACTCTTGGAGAGCTTGATCACTCTTGTAGCAGACAGGCTTGTGGTTTGCTATGTTCAGCTCTTCAGGCTCTACTCTCAGTAGACCTGTACAATGTACAAATCTGCTATGTTCAGCTCTTCAGGCTCTACTCTCAGTAGACCTGTACAATGTACAAATCTTTGCAGCTTCCTGCTGCGTTTAATAAAATTCGGCTTGTTCCTTGTCGAAAAAAAAACGCGAGGCTTCAACGTGATTCCTTCCGCCCGGAGTCGCGGCTTCGATAGGATACGATTAATCACCGAGGAAAAAAAGAAGAAAACCAAGAAACAAAGAAACCGGCGAGCACTGCGGCGGACACGGCGAGCACGGTGGCGGACGTGGCGAGCACGGACCAAGGTGGCAGGTGATGCGAGCGCTGTGGGGGTATAAACCCCTATACCCTTACGGCTAGACTTCGGCCAGGAAGCTTGGCCCATTACGAGACGAGTTCGAGGCTTGATCCGACAACCTGGAGTTTCGCGCAAGGAAACAAGATGTGGAGATCAAGCAGGATTCTAGTCGGTTAGAATAGGAATTGATATCGAATTATCCATGGCAATTGTAACCGACTAGGATTAGTTTCCAGATCTGTAACCCTGCCCTTCAGACTATATAAGGAGAGGCAAGGGACCCCCCTAGGACATCATATTCTCTCAACACAAATCAATACAACCAGACGCAGGACGTAGGTATTACGCCAACTCGGCGGCCGAACCTGGATAAAAAGCTTGTCCGTGTCTTGCGTCACCATCGAGTTCGTAGTTTGCGCACCGTCTACCGATAAACTACTACCGTGGGTATACCCCAAGGTAGACTGCCGACCAGCTTTCGTCGACAAGCGCGGACCGCGAGATGATGGTCGTGGTCGCTACGACAGCAGAAGCCACCGCCGCTCCGACAACCGCGATCACCGAGAGGGTTGGGATCGGTGGCGCGACAACCGCGACGATTTCAGAGGAAAGCGCCCTCGCGACTACGATCACGAAGTAAACACGGTCAAGCGTCCCAACGGACGACGGGACTACCAAGAAGACTACAACAAAACGTTGAAGGGACCATGCCAACTGCACCCAAAGTCTAATCATACCATGGAAGAGTGCCGCGTCCTCAAAAGCATCTATACACGGCGGGCCGCCCAAGACGACTCCGCCAAGAAAAACAACAAGCGAGACGGGCACGACCACGAAGATGAGGACGAGGACCAAGATAGGGACCCCCGACACCAGTACGTCAGCCCCACCGACGTGGTCCACTCCATTTTCGGGGGCAAGGTCTCCATTGAATCTAAGCGAGAAAGAAAGCTGTTAAAGAGAGCTTGCCTCAACATAGACAGCACGGACGGGCTGATCGCAGACCCAAAATTCCCCCTGTGGTCCCACAGGGAGATCTCGTTCAGCAGAAAGGACCAGTGGGCCGCTATCCCAGAGCCGGGTCGTTTCCCCCTGATTCTGGACCCTTGCATCAACAACATCAGATTCGAGCGCGTGCTCGTGGACGGGGGAAGCTCCATTGACATCCTCTTTCGCAACAGCCTGCCCGCCCTCAAGATATCTCCTGCACAACTAAAACCTTACGACGCCCAATTCTGGGGGGTTTTGCCGGGTCAAAGTTCAGTGCCTCTCGGACAGATAACATTGCCTGTCCAATTCGGCACACCCGACCACTTCCGGACGGAGTTCATTAACTTCGTGGTCGCCGATTTCGACGGGACCTATCACGCTATACTGGGCCGACCATCGCTGACAAAGTTCATGGCAGTCCCGCACTACTCATACCTGGTCCTTAAGATGCCTATGGGGAAGGGCGTCCTAACCGTCAGAGGCAATGTTTACACTGCGTATACCTGCGAAGAGGAGAGCTTCAAGGTCACTGAAGCAATCGACCTCTCAATCCGCATGGCAGAAACATCAACTCAAGCCGCGCAGCTGCTTCCCGACCAGCTCCGATTACCTGAGCAGGAGACAGCCAGAAAGAACTCAAAATCCAAGGAGCACAAAGAAGTACAACTGGTCGATGGCAGCCCCGAGAAGACGGCCCTCATCGGGGCCAACCTGGATCCAAAATAGGAAGACGCGCTCGTCAGGTTTCTAAGAGACAACGTAAGCGTTTTCGCATGGAAACCCGCAGACATGCCCGGCGTCCCACGAAACCTGATTGAGCACTCCTTAAATGTCTCGAAGACCGCAAGACCAATCAAGCAAAAGCTGCGACGGTTCGCTCGTGACAAAAAGGAGGCTATTAGGACAGAAATCACACGGCTTCTAGCAGCCGGATTCATAAAAGAAGTGTATCACCCCGATTGGCTCGCCAATCCGGTTCTTGTACGCAAAAAGAATAATGAATGGAGAATGTGCGTTGATTACACTGATCTCAATAAACACTGTCCTAAAGATCCTTTTGGTCTCCCTCGCATCGACGAGGTGGTCGACTCAACGGCCGGATGCGAACTCCTCTCCTTTCTAGACTGCTACTCTGGTTATCACCAGATTTCGCTAAAGGAAGAAGATCAGATCAAAACGTCTTTTATCACACCTTTTGGCGCATACTGCTACACGACAATGTCTTTCGGACTCAAAAACGCCGGAGCCACTTATCAAAGGCCCATCCAGCAATGCCTCCACGACGAGATTCGTGATGACCTCGTCGAGGCCTATGTGGACGACGTGGTCGTAAAAACAAGGGACGCGAGCACCCTAATCGACAACTTAGACCGAACTTTCAAGGCACTCAATAGGTACAAGTGGAAGCTCAACCCCAAGAAATGCATTTTCGGCGTTCCTTCCGGTCTATTGCTCGGCAACGTTGTCAGCCGCGATGGCATACGACCAAACCCTTCAAAAGTAAAGGCGGTACTCGACATGCGACCACCGAAGAACGTAAAGGATATCCAAAAGCTAACCGGATGTATGGCCGCCCTCAGTCGCTTCATCTCAAGGCTAGGAGAAAAAGGCCTCCCTTTCTTCAAACTATTAAAAGCGTCGGAAAAATTTTCTTGGACAGAAGAAGCCGACACCGCATTCAACCAGCTTAAGACCTTCCTCACTTCACCACCTGTCCTTACGGCGCCTCAGCCCAATGAAGACCTACTCCTTTACATTGCTGCAACCGACAGGGTTGTTTCCACGGCAATAGTGGTCGAGCGAGGTGAACCAGGTCACGCTTACAAGGTCCAGAGACCAGTTTACTTCATAAGTGAAGTCTTAAACGAGTCCAAGGCCAGGTATCCACAAATACAGAAGCTCATATACGCCATTCTAATAACGTCAAGAAAGCTGAAGCACTACTTCGACGGCCATCGAGTCCTGGTGACAACCAGTTTCCCTCTCGGGGACATCCTGCGCAATAAAGACGCCAATGGCAGAATCGTGAAATGGGCAATGGAATTATGTCCATTTTCCCTGGAGTTCCAGAGTCGCACCACTGTCAAGTCTCAGGCCCTGGTCGATTTCATTGCTGAATGGACGGATCTCAACGAGCCTTCCGTTCCCGATGTCTCAGACCACTGGTCAATATTCTTTGACGGGTCCCTGAACATCAACGGTGCCGGCGCTGGGATACTGTTCGTATCACCCAACAAGGACAAACTGCGTTACGTCCTTCGGATCCTTTTTCCGACGTCAAACAACGTCGCCGAATACGAAGCATGCTTGCATGGCATAAGACTAGCCATTGAGCTGGGAGTCAAGCGCCTCTATGTTTATGGCGACTCCGCTTTGGTCATCAACCAGCTCAACAAGGAGTGGGACGCAACCCACGAGAAGATGGATCTCTACTGCAAAGAAATTCGCAAATGGGAAACCAACTTCTACGGCATAGAGTACATCCACGTGGTCCGGGATAAGAACCAAGCAGCAGATGCGTTGTCAAAGTTAGGCTCATCTCGGGCCCAGATCCCGCGGGGTATTTTCATCCAGGACATCCACGAGCCGAGCGTATTCTCCTCCCTGGTCGATAAGCAACCCACCGAGGCAATGCTCATAGACGACGCCACTCCGACAACCGGTGGGCGTGACTGGCGTACCCCGTTCATCAAATACATATCGGACGGGACAGGCCTTCAGGACAAAACAGAGAACGAGCGCCTCATTCGACGATCAAAGAACTACATCCTGGTCGACGGCAAACTCATGCGGAAAAACGCAAGCTCTGAAGTACTGCTCAAGTGCATACCCCAAGATGATGGTATCAAGCTCTTAGAGGACATACATGCTGGATCCTGCGGCAATCACGCCGCATCTAGAACGCTGGTCGGAAAGGCTTTCCGAGCAGGTTTTTATTGGCCAACCGCGGTCGGCGACGCAGAAAAACTGGTTCGACATTGCGAAGGATGTCAGTTTTTCGCTAAGAGGACACACGTACCTGCCCACGAAATTCAAACCATCCCGTCGTCTTGGCCCTTTGCTTGCTGGGGGCTCGACATGATCGGGCCATTTAAACCAGCCTCGGGCAATTTCAAGTTTGTTTTCGTGTTAATCGACAAGTTCTCCAAGTGGATTGAATACATGCCTCTGGTCAAGGCAACCTCCGAGAAGGCTGTGGAGTTCCTCAATCAAATCATACACAGATTCGGCATCCCGAACAGCATAATCACCGACCTGGGCACTCAGTTTACTGGCACCACTTTTTGGGACTTCTGCGATGACAGAGGCATAGTCATAAAATACGTGTTAGTGGCACATCCACGTGTCAACGGTCAAGTTGAACGTGCTAACGGAATGATCGTTGACGCCCTAAAGAAAAGGTTGTACACCGAAAATGACAGAGCACCCGGTCGATGGATGAAAGAATTGCCGGCAGTGGTCTGGGGCCTCCGAACTCAGACCAGTCGAAACACAGGGGTGTCTCCCTACTTCATGGTGTACGGTGCAGAGGCGGTCCTGCCGTCTGACATACACTTCGGATCTCCTAGAATCGAACACTTCGACCAGGCGACCGCCGACAACGCCAGAGAACTCGAAATCAATTGCATGGAGGAAAAGCGTTTAGATTCTTGTCTCCGAACAACAAAATATCTCGCGGCAGTCAGGCGATACTACAACAGGAACGTCAAGGACCGTTCCTTCGTGGTCGGCGATCTGGTACTTCGATGGAAAACAAGCCAGGAGGGAATGCACAAGCTATCCACTCCCTGGGAAGGACCCTTCGTGGTGACCGAGGTCACACGACCTACGTCCTACAGATTGGCATACCCAGACGGAACACGAGTGCCTAACTCTTGGCACATAGACAAACTGCGACGTTTCTATCCATAAAGTTTTAATAACTTTCCTTTGTAAGTATCTTATAATTGTTGCTAATGAAATTCTCTATTTTTTGCCTATACCTTGTCGCACACAGCACTCGGCAAAACTCCTGCAATGGATGCTCTTAACGACTACCAAGACGAATACAGTGACACGTCACTCAGATAATCTTACAGCGCTCAAAAACAACAGTCATGACAAAAAGCAAACTTTATTACAAACTTTACATACAAAGTTTACAATAAATATCCTGACGGGCAGACACTAGTCTATTCCTACAGACTACTCTATTGGCCTAGCTGCTCGGGCTGATCACCCGCCTGGCCCTGCTGCCCGGACGAAGGGGTCGGGGCCACCGGCGCCTGGCTGGTCGAGACCGCAGGCGTCGACCGCCCATCTCCCGCAACGGACGCGCCCGACAACTCACTGGCCGACCTATCTGAACTCGGCTGATCTGGGGGAGTGGCCGTTCCGCACAGATTGATGTCGCCAATCACTGTCGACGACAAATCCAGCAGACTACCCCGAAGCTCGTCCGCTTCCTGTGGGCCGACCTCCTTTGGGTACCCCTTCTCCAGCCTGCTCAAGTCGACCAGGGGATAGTGGGCGCGCACCATGCTGAGGACGTGCGCGCCAGCAAACTCCCCGGCGTCCTTCACGAACTGCTGGAGCCAGTCCCATGCCCGTTGCGCCTTCTCGACCGGGGTCAACTGTGGCGCGCGGGGCTGGCTCTCCGGGAGCTCGGGACTGATCAGGTCTAGGACCGGGGACACTCCTTTCCAGATCCTGCAACAGTTGACCTTCCAGGAGTCCCGGTCCTTGATCAGATCATCCAGGTGCTTCTTGGCGTTCACCTTGAGCACTGCAAACGAAACAAAGCGTTATTTTCGGCATACCAAACAAACAAAGGGGCGACAAGCAGTAGCCAACAAGGCGGCACCCATTACCAGATAATTCTCGGTCCTTTCGACCCAATTCCTCTCCTGCTCGCCGCCCGGACTCCAGCGCACCGGCGAGCTGTTGGCTGAGCTGCTTCTTCTCTTGTCGGAGGCGCGCCACCTCCTCCTCCAAGTCTGCGTGAATCATAAACTGGTCAGTAAAGCAAACTACACAAGTACGCAAAGCTGCTCGGAGCGTGTGACTAACCTTCTCGCTGCCGGTACTGGTCGGCCAAGCGACGAGTGAGGTCGAGACGACGCTCCTCTTGGGCGCTCATCTCGGCCACCTTCTCCCCGACTTCCGACCGCAGCCGGTCTACCTCCGCGGCCAGGGCCTTGTTCTCGGCCACGACGCCTTCTATCTGGTCAAAGCACCGTTTCCGGTACTTTGCCGTTTTCATTGCGCCCTACAAAGCGAACATTTAACGACCATGCAAGACAAGGCATAGAATGTACAGCAGTACAAAAAGTCGCTTACCTTGACTTCGTCGACGAGGCGCTTGGCTGCGCGCTCCACCCTGGCGGCCTCCTCGGTCTCGGCGAGCTCTTCATGCCCGATAAAGTGATCCCCGCGTTGGCGCCACACATACACGTGTTGGCGGCCATCACGGGGACGACCCTCAATCTCCTCCACCTCGTCCTCGGAGGCCGCCTGAGCTTCCTCCTCCCGCGCTGCGTTGCTCCTGGTAGCGGTCCCAGGCATTACTGGTCCCCGGACCAGACCTGGGGAGCCTGCAGTCGAAGCGGCCCCTGCTCGGGGCGGTGTGGAGACTTCACCCTCCCCGGCGGGAGGAGGGCTCGGGGCTCTTCCCTCCTCTTCTGTGGAGCCAGCTGGGGGAGCCTCTTCAGCTCTGGTCGGGCTGCCTGTCGTAGTCGGTGCCGCGGTCGGGAGCCCCTCGGTGCTCCCAGGCGCGGCTGCAGCTGTAGGCTGCTCTGTGGTCTGGAGGGCCGTATCTTCAGCAGCGCGGATAGGCTCGCCCGTCCCCTGGCTGGCAGCCTGGCCGGGGTCGACATCTGACGCCACACTACAGGAACAAAAGTGTAATTTAAAAAAAAAGCAAAGAGGAGTCCAAAATACGTAAGTCGAACACTTACAGGTCTGATCGACGGTGGGTCGCGGTGAACCTCCTCCTCGCCCGGCCGGTCGGCACCTGCGCCCTCATCTCGACAACTTGCGGTGCATGGGGGTCGCTGGCCACTCGATCAGTAGCGGCCGGCGCATTATCTGGGCGGCTCCGAGGCCGTCGGACTAACGATGGTGCAGCCTCCTCGTCGTCGTCGTCGTCAACGATCCGCACGAGCCGACGACGCTTCGGCGCTTGGCTGCTCTCCGCCGGTAGATCTGCCGGCAACATCGGTGTCGGCGAGGGATCTGCCGGCAATGGCCTTTTCCCCGCTACCCTCTCCTCGGTGGTCGGGACGGGGCGGGCTTGTTCCTCCTCACTGCTGGTGTAACGAGTACACCTAGCAGCATCGTCTTCTGGCAGGTCTTCTCCCGCAGGATTCTCCATCCCCGGTGCCAGTGATACATACACTGTGCACCGGTCGACATCGCCGATCTGCAAAAGCAACAAAGATGAGTCAGCTACAGACGATATACGAATGCTAAAACAAAATACTCTGCAACATACCTTTGGTGCTGGTCGGCCTAACTTGAAGGCTTGAAGGTTCTCGGTTTATGCAACTA
>NC_012873.2:32747602-32778437 GCF_000003195.3 Sorghum bicolor | reverse complement strand
ACACTGGACTCATGAACCTTACCGTCCTGAGCCTCTAACTGCTCCCTTCTTCCTCAAGCAGAAAAGGTAACGAAAAAGATCGAAGTGCGGTTCTATGCCAACATAGGCCTCGCACAGATGAATAAACGTGGAAATAAGGAGAATTGAGTTCGGGTGCAGATTGCAAATCCCGATCTCATAATACAGAAGAAGACCTTGGAGAAAAGGATGAACCGGAACCCCAAAGCCCCTCTTAACGAAATCTTCGAACACGACGATCTCACCGGCACGAGGGTCGGGGAAGCTTTCTCCTTCCGGTGCTCTCCAGCCGCCGAGCTCCGAGCTGTGCAGGAGTCCCATGTCGACGAGGTCACCGAGGGATTTGGTGGTGCTGCGGGACTTCTTCCACTCCTTGGCCATCAGTTCGCCCTCTTCTTGGCGTTGCTCTTCGCCATTGGAGGAGAGAAGTGGATTTGGGTTACGAAGATGCAGGTGATTGAAGGAGGCGAAAATGGAAGGCTTGAGGGCAATGGCAGGGTAAGGAGTACAGGCGGAACTGTCAGGCTTTTATAACCCGCAACTCCACCTCTCCCACTTCCCGTATTCTCGGGAAGTGGGCGGGCCATGCGGCGGATGCGGCGTTTCGGTTTATAATGATTATAGACAATTAATGCGGCGGAGTTTTCGTACCAATTGATGGTTCCCTTTTTCTCAAACCACGCAAAGGGCGGCTGTACAGTTGCCAGGCGCAACTTTTCATGCGTCCATCTGACAACCCATCAGGAGGTCTCGTCATGTCAACTTTAACTGAAAAGATCGTTTCAATAAAAAGAAGACAAATATGCCAGAGAGTCAACAATCCGGGGACTGCACCGACCACCGAGCACTTGACGCTCGGGGACTGGTCGCCCAGTCTATCAGCTCGGAACTTCAAGGACTGCACCGACCACCGAGCACTCGACGCTCGGGGACTGGTCGCCTAGTCTATCAGCTCGGAACTTCAAAGACTGCACCGAACACCGAGCACTCGACGCTCGGGGACTGGTCGCCCAGTCTATCAGCTCGGAACTTCAAAGACTACAACGACCACCGAGCACTCGATGCTCGGGGACTGGTCGTACAGTATAGCAACGCAGAATTCTAAGGAGCGCACTTGGTGCTTGGGGACTGGTCGTCATACTATTATACACCCGGGGACTGGTCGATTAGTCTATTCAATTGCAGACGGACCGGTAAATTCAATTTTTTAGACCTTGCTACAAGGCTCATACTTCGCCTTCCAGCAAGCTCGGGGACTACATCGGTACGATGCATCTGGCGATGCATCTCAGTTACAGAATTTCTTTAAGAACTTTTCTTTTGACCCTGGCACCACGTGTCTACGTCACCTACTAAGTGGGCACACTTCACCTTGCGGTGAATATGCTTGCTTTTTGAAAGACTATACTTTTCAGAAAAGTAAAGTGGGCACACTTCACCAAGAAAGAAATCTTTTTTAATTTAGAGCACCATGCATTCTTCAAACAACCTGCTTCTTCGATGTCAATGTTGATCAACTGTTTTTTGAGTTGGTCAAAATACTGTTGCAACCGTTTGGACGACTTTCCTGCTTATTGAAGACGTCAAGCCTCACTGATCGAAGAAGCTCAAGACGGCGTGCTACATCACAATACATGGTGCTCGAGGACTAGCTGTGGGGGTATAAACCCCTATACCCTTACGGCTAGACTTCGGCCAGGAAGCTTGGCCCATTACGAGACGAGTTCGAGGCTTGATCCGACAACCTGGAGTTTCGCGCATGGAAACAAGATGTGGAGATCAAGCAGGATTCTAGTCGGTTAGAATAGGAATTGATATCGAATTATCCATGGCAATTGTAACCGACTAGGATTAGTTTCCAGATCTGTAACCCTGCCCTTCAGACTATATAAGGAGAGGCAGGGGACCCCTAGGACATCATATTCTCTCAACACAAATCAATACAACCAGACGCAGGACGTAGGTATTACGCCAACTCGGCGTCCGAACCTGGATAAAAAGCTTGTCCGTGTCTTGCGTCACCATCGAGTTCGTAGTTTGCGCACCGTTTACCGATAAACTACTACCGTGGTTATACACTAAGGTAGACTGCCGACCAGCTTTCGTCGACAAGCGCGGACCAGGGCGGTGACCAAGCGGCTCCCGTAGCGAGCAGAGCGCGGACGACGCACCGAGCGCTCGGTAGACACAGCACTCGGCGTGCACGACGGCGGATGCGGCAAGCACGAAACTAGGGCGGCGTCTAAGCGGCTCCTGTCAAATTATTATGTGTGCGTGCGGTGCAAAGCCAAAGCCTAGCCTGCTGCGATGGAAAACGTGGAACAGCAGTCCTGCTGGTACATGTACATCTCAATCCCAACATCAATTAGCTTGTTGCTAACTGCCCTGCTCCCCTTTATTCACGTACTCTCACGTTTTTCCTTGTCCTTTGATTCTCCAATTTTTTTACCTAGGTATTAATCGTAATATGAACCCGGATTCATGATTCGTGCATAAGACACAAGGTATGCAAAATTGATTTATTATATTATAGACTTTTATGGCTTTAGATATTAAGTTCCTTTATAATTGGGGGCCTCTTGTCCCAACAAGTTTCTACGCTGATGAAAATAAAATACGGTGGCATCCTGTTCTGATTACATACAAGTAAGAATCAACTGCCTTCATCTATATCCATTTTCTTTTCTTTTCGTGCACAAAATATTTTCAAAAATTTAATAAAAAAAGGTATTTAGATATATGCTATTGTACTTATTATTAAAATTTGCAGAAATTCATTTACCTAAGCGGCGTCGCAACCATGTAGATATCACAACCAAAACCAATGAAGATGAATTCGACCGTGAACTATTTGAACCAACGAATGATGGTTGAGATGGTGATGAAGATGTCATAGACGCGACCATAGATTGCATGATGAAAACTTCTACAATGATAGAGTCAATCAACAACCTGCACAAGGTGATATGATGATATTTATATGTCATGTTACAAATCCAGCTTAAATAAATAGGTATTCTCAAAGAGCATGTTTATATATTAAATTAATATGGTTACGACAATGTCTTGCACATAGGTCATGGATATGAGTCATATCGTGTGCTTCCGAGATGATGATGCATCTAGAGATGGATCATGAATGCTTAAATAAGGCTATTCGGATGGTTGCGTGCAACCAACATATGGTGCTGAAGAAACAAAAATATCACTTCATGGACCTTAAGTTTGTTGTAAGTTGATATATAAATTTATTGTTTACCAAAGGCTTACAACAATTGTATAATTAATTAAAAAGATTTTTTTATGCACAAATATCAAGAAATAACTGGGTTTGACAAGATCCACGATGTTGTGGAATAATCAATAAGGTATACCGAAAATTAAGAAAAGTACTAGAGTGTTGGCCGGACATAGAGTACAAAATTAAAGATTGTAACAACGTAAGTGTCGGTGTTTTCCCCACGGGGGGTCACACCAACGAGTGAATTTGTATGCGTGCTTCCCTTTTCCAGATGGTGATGCAAAGAGACACAAGGATTTATCCTGGTTCGGGCAAGAGAAGGCCCTACGTCCAGCGGGGGGGGGAGAGAGTTTATATTACTTTGCACCTAAGTGCTTGTACAGGGGTGAATACAAGCGTGGTATGGAGTATGGGAGTTCTACTGCGTATGAGCGTGGTGTTGCCTTGTTCGTGTCCCCTGAGTCTGCTCCCAGGCTTCCCCTTTTATAGTTCCAAGGCGAAGCCCAAGGTACAAGTATAGGGCATGGCGCGCTGACCTACTCGAGGCCTCCGTACCGGCGTGGTCTCGAGCAGTCCTGTCTGGGTAGCTTGATGATAATTACGCGTGCTCCGATATTTAGCTCTGTGCGCCGTCTGGGATTGGTTCACCCGTTGCACGCCTGTACGGTATTACGGCGGGTACGTCGTAGCGGTCGCAGGGTTGTCAGTCGACGCCCAACCCTTCTCCGAGAAGAAAACGTGCTTGGTCGAGGGCCAGACGTCTTGTAACGCTCCCGGTGTCTAGAGCGCTGACCTTGGGTGTCTCGAGGGGGTCCTGATTAGACGTTCCATTCCCGCTTCCCGTGCCCTGACACGTTCTAGGTTGTTTGGTGGGGGAAGGCTGCAAAAAGAATGACGGGACGGGTGCCTGTTCCCTATCACGCTTCCTAGGTGAGAAAGCGACAGACGCATTAAATGCCCTGGTTCCCATACGCGCGTCAGGCGGCGGGCGGCGTCCTTGCGCTCGACGCCTGCCGATTCGCTCGAGCCCGTTTCCGTATTTGACGTTAGTTGGCGATCGAGCCCTGCTTGATTCGCTCGACACCCTTTCCGTCTTCGAGGCTGAGGTCGTCGATGATTATACGCGTGATTGTGTAGAGCGTCGAGTTAGGGGTCTCGACTTACGTACGGACGATCTCGTTATGTACATTAGTTGGGATACCCCTTACTGATATCCTCGACAGTAGCCCTCGAGTCTCCATTTGAGCGCTGGCGCTCAAGTGGAGACTTCATTTTGCGGTCGAATTTCCGTGGGGGCGCGCGAGCAACCCCGCGGGGGTAGCCCCTGAGCCCTTGGAGGAGGTTTTGACTCCTTCGAGGGTTATGTTGCTTAATTCGCGAAAGCGCTGTCGACACCAGTGGTGGAAGCTTCTGATTTGCTTCGCGCGGGGGTTTCGATGTACTCTCGATAGAGCGAGCGTTATCCACCTCAAACTGAGTTCCTAACGGGTAGTCCAAGTGAGAACCCGTGCCCCTTTCGAGGGGGTCGGCTGTAGCCCGGAGGCGTTCTCATAAAGCGAGGCCGACGTGGTCGGGGATGCCGGTCTCATTCGATAGAGTCTAGTGGCTCGATGCCTCCCGTCGGGGGGATTCCTCTCGACTGTCTCGACCCTGCCTTGAACATCCCTAGCGAGTTCTCGAGACGGGTCTCGATTTTCGACCACTCGCTGGGCATCCCTGACTCTGGTGCTCGAGATCGGCTGTCGAACCCTTTCGGCGGGCCAGCCTGCGACCTCTCGAGGCTTTTGTGGGTGCCTTCCTTGGCTTACAAGGGAAGGAAGAGGCCGTGGCGGTTCGCCTTTCTGCTCGTTGGGCGCGTCTTTTCAGGTGGGTGCCGTTGCGACACTGTATCGGCGCAGAATCCGGAGCACCCCGTCTGTGAGAAGGAAGAGAGAACGTTAGGTGGTGCATTTATGGGGGTTAGAGTTACCGTGTTTATCGGATCTGTCCGTTGGTGGGTGGTCGCCTATAAATATCCCGCGGCCTTGCCAGCGTTCTTCCTTCCGCCTTCCACCCTCTTGCCTTTGCTTTCTCGCCTTGGCTCCCTCGTCATCTCACGCGCACGCGCCCCCTCGATCAGCAGCGAATCCGCCCTCCTTCCGTCCAAGATGCCTGTGAGACTTGTCGCCG
Source organism: Sorghum bicolor (assembly GCF_000003195.3). Classification (NCBI taxonomy): domain Eukaryota; kingdom Viridiplantae; phylum Streptophyta; class Magnoliopsida; order Poales; family Poaceae; genus Sorghum; species Sorghum bicolor. The sequence continues at coordinate 32,773,009 of NC_012873.2, read as the reverse complement.
CTGACGAGTGGCGTCCGTCGTCGATGACGGAACGCCGATTGCTGGAGCTTGAGAAGGAAGGGCTCCTGCGCCATCGCACTTCGCTTTCGTCGCCGGAGTGGATCGCGCCGCCAGCGGATCACAGGGAGCCCAGGCCGCCTAAGGGCTATGTGGTTTCATTTGCCAAGTTCCATCGCCATGGCCTGGGCGCTCCCCCGAGCCGCTTCATGCGGACACTCTGCCACCATTACGGGGTGGAGCTCCAGCACTTCTCCCCAAACGCCATCACCGTCGCGGCGGTTTTCGCCGCGGTGTGTGAGGGCTACTTGGGGATGATGTCCCACTGGGAGCTGTGGCTCCACCTCTACAGGGGCGAGCTCTTCAACGCCCCTACTGGGACCACCGGCGTAAGGAAGCCCGTGCGGGCGGGGTGTCTCAACCTCGTGCTGAAGACGGGGAAGACAGCGAGGCCGCGGGAGTACATCCCGGTGGGATTGTCGACGAACCACGCCGGATGGGACTCCCAATGGTTCTACCTGAGGAACGACGACGATCTCCTTTCGGCCTACACCGGTTGCCTAATCACGGAGTGCCCGGAGAACTGGACGTACGGCGTCGTCTAAGCTCATCAGTCGCGGCTCGACCCCCTGCTCGACGCTTTGAAGAAGCTGCGTACGGAAGGCCTGACCGCCGCTCTTGTTCTCTCGGCCATTCATCATCGGAGAGTTCTCCCATTGATGTCCCGGCCGCTGAGGATGAACGAGATGGGACCTGGCGTCTCGTCCCGGGACCTCGAGGCGTGCCGGATGGCTAACGAGGCTCTGGCGGATGACGAGGTCGCGGCCCGGGTCAGGGCGGCCATTGCCGGCGATTTCAAGCCGGAGCACGTTAACGGCTTCCCCATGAGGCCCGATGCGGGCTCGATCGACCTGGTATGCTCTTTTCTCGTACGTGGCTTCAATTCTGGATTTCCTTCGGCCCCTTTTTTAAGCTATCCTTTGTTCTGGCAGGGGCGAATCGATGTCTGGTCCTCGAAGCCTCCAGTAAAGGAGGACGAGGTCGACCGTGACGCACGGTGCCAGTCCGCCGAGAAGCAAAAGTCCGTCAAGGACTCTGTGAAGAAGGGGGAGAAGAAAAAGAACCTCGACCGTCAAGCGTTAGAGGCGCGTTGTGGGGGTATAAACCCCTATACCCTTACGGCTAGATTTCGGCCAGGAAGCTTGGCCCACTACGAGACGAGTTCAAGGCTTGATCCGACAGCTCGGAGTTTCGCGCAAGGAAACAAGACGTGGAGATCAAGCAGGATTCTAGTCGGTTAGAATAGGAATTGATATCGAACTATCTATGGCAATTGTAACCGACTAGGATTAGTTTCCAGATCTATAACCCTGCCCTCCAGACTATATAAGGAGGGGCAAGGGACCCCCCTAGGACATCATATTCTCTCAGCACAAATCAATACAACCAGACGCAGGACGTAGGTATTACGCCAACTCGGCGGCCGAACCTGGATAAAAAGCTTATCCGTGTCTTGCGTCACCATCGAGTTCGTAGTTTGCGCACCGTCTACCGATAAACTACTACCGTGGGTATACCCCAAGGTAGACTGCCGACTAGCTTTCGTCGACAGTGGCGCGCCAGGTAGGGGTGTGCGTGCAACTTTTCCGGCGAACAAGATGGTCACGATCCCAGCTTCCGCGACCGTGCCCGAAGGCCTCACGTTCACCGTCGGCCAGATCACGTGGACGACGTGCAGCGGCGGCTTCGCGACTACGGTTCCGAAAGAGACCCAGATCCAATCTGAGATCACGCCGTCTCCGACCACGCGCACGACGGCACCAAGCGCCCGACCACCGTTCCCACTCTACAAGGGAAAGGAGATCGACTGCTCGGACCTTCTCCAAGCGCTTGATCGCGCTGACTCCAAGCTACTCGATGTTTCCCAACTAATAGATGGAGTTCTGCGTCGGCCCGACCAAGCTGCTCCAGTGGATTTTTTCAAATCTCGCCGGCCAACTCGTGTCACCACACACGAACGGCTGGGAACGTCTCTGACGATAACCTCAACCCCCTCAGGACGATCCGTCGAGCTCAAGAAGGAAGGCTATCCTTGCGGCCTGAACAACTCGGCCTCTGTTTACTCACAGCACATCCAGTCCGCTTTCAGCAAGGCGGGTTGGTTGCCGACAAGGAACAATCGTCACCACGTCAACATGGTGACCATCCGAGAAATACGGGACGACCAGGTTTCCAGCACCAACTCAAGCACCGGCTCCGTCCCCACCGAGGTTATAAACACCGAAGATGAGGACTACGACCTGGATTTTCCTTCACACCCTCCGGGTTTCGACCGATTCCCGATATTCCCTCCCCGCCGAGGGGATATTGTGTTCAATGTCAGCGCCGACGAACCCGACGTTGATGGAGAAACAGATGACCAGAGGCAACTCCGCGAACAGCGTAACGCCGAGCGCGCCCGACGACGTGCGGACGAGCAACAACAAATGCCACCAAATAATCTCAACGATGCCTTTGACATGGTCGGGGACCAGCCAGTCTACAAAACGCCAAGCGCCAACGTGGCTGTTGCCATGGCTAACCTAGATCGGCTTCCTGATACCCCCGAATGCCAGGGAGTCCGGACCAGCATCCGAGCACACCTGATCGCCGCAATGGGACAGACAGCCACTCTGCTCAAGAGAGTCCAGGACGTCTCTTATACGGGAGCCGCCTCCGACCAGACTAATCGTAGCCGGGCCTCACCCAGCAGGCGTCACCGCAGCCGCTCCCCCGACAACCGTCGAGGGGACTCACGGCGCGACGATGGTGGTTGGGACGCCGATGGCCGCCGCCAGCAGAACCGCGCACGCGGCCAAGAAGAAAATCAACACAGGGATCTCCGCCACAACATCCCTCCCAAAGATGCCCGGGACCGCATCAACAGGCGCGCCGCAGAGAGGGCAGTCCACGAAAACCTGCGCCGCATCGAGTACGATGCAACGCACGGTCCTCCGGGCCTAAGACAGTTCTCCTCACACCTCCGCCAGGTCGTGTGGCCCCGCAATTTCAAGCTCGAAAAACTTAAAAAATACGACGGCAAGGAAAATCCAGAGAACTGGATCACCCTCTATGAAATCGCCGTCCGATCAGCGGCAGGGGATGAGCACGTCATGGCCAACTACTTCCCCGTAGTCCTCGACCAGGCTGGTCATCAGTGGCTTCTCGGCTTGCCCGAGGACTCCTTCGACTCTTGGGAAGAGCTGCGCCAGGCTTTCATCGACAACTTCATCGCCACATGCGAGCAGCCTGGAAACAAGTATGACCTTGAAAGGATAAGGGACAGGAGGAACGAACCTCTGCGCGATTACATCCGACGATTCTCGGATATGCGCCTCAAAATCCCGAAGATTTCTCATGACGAGGCCATCTCAGCCTTCATCAAGGGCCTGCGATTCCACGAAGCGCTGAGGAACAAGCTGTTGCGTAAACGTCCAACAACGGTAGCAGAGCTCCTCGCCACGGCTAAAAATTACGCCGATGCCGACGACGCAGAAAAACTAATCCGAGACGATGCGAGAGGTCCCGACCAGCCTCCCCGGCGAGATGACGGTCGTGGTCGCTATGACAGCAGAAATCACCGCCGCTCCGACAACCGCGATCACCGAGAGGGTTGGGATCGGCGGCGCGACGACTTCAGAGGAAAACGCCCCTGCGACTACGACCACGAAGTAAATACGGTCAAACGTCCCAATGGACGACGGGACTACCAAGAAGACTACAACAAAACGTTGAAGGGACCATGCCAACTACACCCAAAGTCCAATCATACCATGGAAGAGTGCCACGTCCTCAAAAGTATCTATACACGGCGGGCCGCCCAAGACGACTCCGCCAAGAAAAATAACAAGCGCGACGGGCACGACCACGAAGATGAGGATGAGGACCAAGATAGGGACCCCCGACACCAATACGTCAGCCCCACTGACGTGGTCCACTCCATTTTCGGAGGCAAGGTCTCCACTGAGTCCAAGCGAGAAAGAAAGCTGTTAAAGAGAGCCTGCCTCAACATAGACAGCACGGACGGGCTGATCGCAGATCCGAAATTTCCCACGTGGTCCCACAGGGAGATCTCGTTCAGCAGGAAGGACCAGTGGGCTGCTATCCCAGAGCCGGGTCGTTTCCCACTGATTCTTGACCCCTGCATCAACAGCATCAGATTCGAGCGCGTGCTCGTGGACGGGGGAAGCTCCATCGACATCCTCTTCCGCAACAGCCTGCCCGCCCTCAAGATATCACCGGCACAACTAAAACCTTACGACGCCCAATTCTGGGGGGTTTTGCCAGGTCAAAGTTCGGTGCCCCTCGGGCAGATAACATTGCCTGTCCAATTCGGCACACCCGATCACTTCCGGACGGAGTTCATCAACTTCGTAGTCGCGGATTTCGACGGGACCTATCACGCCATACTGGGCCGCCCATCGCTGACAAAGTTCATGGCAGTCCCGCACTACTCATACCTAGTCCTTAAGATGCCCACGGAGAAGGGTGTCCTAACCGTCAGAGGCAACGTCTACACTGCGTACACCTGCGAAGAAGAAAGCTTCAAGATCACCGAGGCAATCGACCTCTCAATCCGCATGGCGGAAACAGCAAACCAAGCTGCACAGCTGCCTCCCGACCAGCTCCGATTACCTGAGCAGGAGACAGCCAGAAAGAACTCGAAATCCAAGGAGTACAAAGAAGTGCAGCTGGTCGAGGGCAACCCCGAGAAGACAGCCCTCATGGGGGCTAACCTGGATCCAAAATAGGAAGACGCGCTCGTCAGGTTTCTAAGGGACAACGTGAGCGTTTTCGCATGGAAACCCGCAGACATGCCCGGTGTCCCACGAAACCTGATCGAGCACTCCTTAAATGTCTCGAAGACCGCAAGACCAATCAAGCAAAAACTGCGACGGTTCGCTCGTGACAAAAAGGAGGCTATTAGGACAGAAATAACACGGCTTCTAGCAGCCGGATTCATAAAAGAAGTGTATCACCCCGATTGGCTCGCCAATCCGGTTCTTGTACGCAAAAAGAATAATGAATGGAGAATGTGCGTTGATTACACCGATCTCAACAAACACTGTCCTAAAGGTCCTTTTGGTCTTCCTCGCATCGACGAGGTGGTCGACTCAACGGCCGGATGCGAACTCCTCTCCTTTCTAGATTGCTACTCTGGTTATCACCAGATCTCGCTAAAGGAAGAAGATCAGATCAAAACATCCTTCATCACACCCTTCGGCGCATACTGCTACACTACCATGTCTTTCGGACTTAAAAACGCCGGGGCCACTTATCAAAGGGCCATCCAGCAATGCCTCCACGACGAGATCCGCGATGACCTCGTCGAGGCCTATGTGGACGATGTGGTCGTAAAAACAAGGGACGCGAGCACCCTAATCAACAACTTAGACCGAACCTTCAAGGCACTCAATAGGTACAAGTGGAAGCTCAACCCCAAGAAATGCATTTTCGGCGTTCCTTCCGGTCTACTGCTCGGCAACGTCGTCAGTCGCGACGGCATACGACCAAACCCTTCAAAAGTCAAAGCCGTACTCGACATGCGACCACCGAAGAACGTCAAGGATATTCAGAAGCTAACCGGATGCATGGCCACCCTCAGTCGTTTCATCTCAAGGCTGGGAGAAAAAGGCCTCCCTTTCTTCAAACTATTGAAAGCGTCAGAAAAATTTTCGTGGACAGAGGAAGCCGACGCTGCGTTCACTCAGCTTAAGACCTTCCTCACTTCACCACCTGTCCTCACAGCGCCTCAGCCCAATGAAGACCTACTCCTTTACATTGCTGCAACCGACAGGGTTGTTTCCACGGCAATAGTGGTCGAGCGAGATGAACCAGGTCACGTCTTCAAGGTCCAGAGACCCGCTTACTTCATAAGCGAAGTCTTAAACGAATCCAAGGCCAGGTACCCACAAATACAGAAGCTTATATACGCCATCCTGATAACGTCAAGAAAACTGAAGCACTACTTCGACGGCCATCGAGTCCTGGTAACAACCAGCTTCCCTCTCGGGGACATCCTGCGCAATAAAGACGCCAATGGCAGAATCGTGAAATGGGCAATGGAATTATGTCCATTTTCCCTGGAGTTCCAGAGTCGCACCACTGTCAAGTCTCAAGCCCTGGTCGATTTCATTGCCGAATGGACGGATCTCAACGAGCCTTCCGTTCCCGATGTCTCAGACCACTGGTCAATGTTCTTTGACGGGTCCTTGAACATCAACGGTGCAGGCGCTGGGATATTGTTCGTATCACCCAACAAGGACAAACTCCGTTACGTCCTTCGAATCCTTTTTTCGGCGTCAAATAACGTCGCCGAATACGAAGCATGCTTGCATGGCATACGACTAGCCGTTGAACTGGGGGTCAAGCGCCTCTATGTCTATGGCGACTCCGCATTGGTCATCAACCAGCTCAACAAGGAGTGGGACGCAACCCACGAGAAGATGGATCTCTACTGCAAAGAAATTCGCAAATGGGAAACTAACTTCTATGGCATAGAGTACACTCACGTGGTCCGGGATAAGAACCAAGCAGCAGATGCGTTGTCAAAGTTAGGCTCATCTCGGGCCCAAATCCCGCGGGGTATTTTCGTCCAGGACATCCATGAGCCGAGCGTAAGCTCCCCCCTGGTCGACAAGCAACCCACCGAGGCAATGCTCATAGATGACGCCACTCCGACTACCGGTGGGCGTGACTGGCGTACCCCATTCATCAAATACATATCAGACGGGACAGGCTTTCAGGACAAAACAGAGAACGAGCGCCTCATCCGACGATCAAAGAACTACATCCTGGTCGACGGAAAACTCATGCGGAAAAACGCAAGCTCCGAAGTACTGCTCAAGTGCATACCCCAAGATGATGGTATCAAGCTCTTGGAGGACATACACGCTGGATCCTGCGGCAATCACGCCGCATCTAGAACGCTGGTCGGAAAGGCTTTCCGAGCAGGTTTTTATTGGCCAACCGCGGTCGACGACGCAGAAAAACTGGTTCGGCATTGCGAAGGATGTCAGTTTTTCGCTAAGAGGACCCACGTACCTGCCCATGAAATTCAAACCATCCCGTCGTCTTGGCCCTTTGCTTGCTGGGGGCTTGACATGATCGGACCATTTAAACCAGCCCCGGGCAATTTCAAGTTTGTCTTCGTGTTAATCGACAAGTTCTCCAAGTGGATTGAATACATGCCCATGGTCAAGGCAACCTCCGAGAAGGCTGTGGAGTTCCTCAATCAAATCATTCACAGATTCGGCATCCCGAACAGCATAATCACCGACCTGGGCACTCAGTTTACTGGCACCACTTTTTGGGATTTCTGCGATGACAGAGGCATAGTCATAAAATATGTGTCAGTGGCACATCCACGTGCCAACGGTCAAGTTGAACGTGCTAACGGAATGATCGTTGACGCCCTAAAGAAAAGGTTGTACACCGAAAACGACAGAGCACCCGGTCGATGGATGAAAGAATTGCCGGCAGTGGTCTGGGGCCTCCGAACTCAGACCAGTCGAAACACAGGGGTGTCTCCCTACTTCATGGTGTACGGTGCAGAGGCGGTCCTGCCGTCTGACATACACTTCGGATCTCCTAGAATCGAGCACTTCGACCAGGCGACCGCCGACAACGCCAGAGAACTCGAAATCAATTGCATGGAGAAAAAGCGTTTAGTTTCATGTCTCCGAACAGCAAAATATCTCGCAGCAGTCAGGCGATACTACAACAGGAATGTCAAGGACCGTTCCTTCGTGGTCGGCGATCTGGTGCTTCGATGGAAAACAAGCCAGGAGGGAATGCACAAGCTATCCACTCCCTGGGAAGGACCCTTCGTGGTGACCGAGGTCACACGACCTACGTCCTACAGATTGGCATACCCAGACGGAACACGAGTGCCTAACTCTTGGCACATCGACAAACTGCGACGTTTCTATCCATAAAGTTTTAATGACTTTCTTTTGTAAGTATCTTATAATTTTTGATAATGAAATTCTCTATTTTTTGCCTATACCTTGTCACACACAGCACTCGGCAAAACTCCTGCAACGGATGCTCTTAACGACAACCAAGACAAATACGGTGACACGTCACTCAGATATTCTTACAGCGCTCAAAACAACAGTCATGACAAAAAGCAAACTTTATTACAAACTTTACATACAAAGTTTACAATAAATACCCTGACGGGCAGACACTAGTCTATTCCTACAGACTACTTTATTGGCCTAGCTGCTCGGGCTGATCACCCGCCTGGCCCTGCTGCCCGGACGAAGGGGTCGGGGCCACCGGCGCCTGGCTGGTCGAGACCGCAGGCGTCAACCGCCCACCTCCCGCAACGGACGCGCCCGACAACTCCCTGGCCGACCTATCTGAACTCGGCTGGTCTGGAGGAGTGGCCGTTCCGCACAGATTGATGTCGCCGATCACTGTCGACGACAAGTCCAGCAGACTACCCCGAAGTTCGTCCGCTTCCTGTGGGCCGACTTCCTTCGGGTACCCCTTCTCCAGCCTGCTCAAGTCGACCAGGGGGTAGTGGGCGCGCACCATGCTGAGGACGTGCGCGCCGGCAAACTCCCCGGCGTCCTTCACAAACTGCTGGAGCCAGTCCCACGCCCGTTGTGCCTTCTCGACCGGGGTCAACTGCGGCGCGCGGGGCTGGCTCTCCGGGAGCTCGGGACTGATCAGGTCTAGGACCGAGGACACTCCTTTCCAGATCCTGCAACAGTTGACCTTCCAGGAGTCCCGGTCCTTGATCAGATCATCCAGGTGCTTTTTGGCGTTCACCTTGAGCACTGCAAACGAAACGAAGCGTTATTTTCGGCATACCAAACAAACAAAGGGGCAGGCAGCAACCAACAAGGCGGCACCCATTACCAGATAGCTCCTGGTCTTTTCGACCCAATTCCTCTTCTGCTCGCCGCCCGGACTCCAGCGCACCGGCGAGCTGTTGGCTGAGCTGCTCCTTCTCTTGTCGGAGGCTCGCCACCTCCTCCTCCAAGTCTGCGTGAATCCTAAACTGGTCAGCAAAGCAAACTATACAAGTACGCGGAGCTGCTCGGAGCGTGTGACTAACCTTCTTGCAGCCGGTACTGGTCGGCCAAACGACGAGCGAGGTCGAGACGACGCTCCTTTTCGGCACTCATCTCGACCACCTTCTCCCCGACCTCCGCCCGCAACCGGTCTAGTCCTACAAAGCAAGCATATAACGACCATGCAAGACAAGGCAAAAGAATGTGCAGCAGTACAAAAAGCCGCTTACCTTGACTTCGTCGACGAGGCGCTTGGCCGCGCGCTCCACCCTGGCGGCCTCTTCGGTCTCGGCGAGCTCCTCATGCCCGATAAAGTGATCCCCGCGTTGGCGCCACACATACACGTGTTGGCGGCCATCACGGGGACGACCCTCGATCTCTTCCACCTCATCATCGAAGGCCGCCCGGGTTTCCTCCTCCTGTGCTGCGTCACCCCCGGTGGTGGTCCCAGGTATTACTGGCCCTTGGACCAGACCTGGGGAGCCCGCAGCCGAAGAGGCTCCTGCTCGGGGCGGCGTGGGGACTTCACTCCCCCCGGCAGGAGGAGCGGTCGGAGATCTTCCCTTCTCTGGGGAGTCAGTTGGGGGAGCCTCTCCAGCCCTGGTCGGGCTGCTTGTCGTAGTCGGCGCCGCGCTCGGGAGCTCCTCGGTGCTCCCAGGCGCGACTGCAGCTGTTGGCTGCTCTATGGTCTGGGGGGCCGCATCCCCAGAACCGCGGGCAGGCTCGCCCGTTCCCTGGCTGGCAGTTTGGCCGGGGTCGACATCCGATGCCGCACTACAGGAACAAAAGTTTAAAAAAAAGGAGGAGTCCAAAATACGTAAGTCGAACACTTACAGGTCTGAACGACGGTGGGTCGCGGTGAACCTCCTCCTCGCCCGGCCGGTCAGCACCTGTGCCCCCATCTCGACAGCTTGCGGGGCAGCGGCGCCGCTGGCCACTTGATCAGTGGCGACCGGCGCATTGTCTGGGCGGCTCCGAGGCCGTCGGACCAACGACGGCGCAGCCTCCTCGTCGTCGTCGTCGTCGACGATCCGCACGAGCCGACGACGCTTCGGTGCTTGGCTGCTCTCCGCCGGTAGATCTGCCGGCAGCTCCGGTGTCGGCAAGGGATCTGCCGGCAATGGCCTCTTCCCCGCTACCCTCTCCTCGGAGGTCGGGACGGGGCGGGCTTGGTCTTCCTCACTGCTGGTGTAATGAGTACACCGAGCAGCGTCCTCCTCTGGCGGGACTTCTCCCGCAGGATTTTCCATCCCCGGTGCCAGTGATACATACACTGTGCACCGGTCGACATCGCCGATCTGCAAAAACAACAGAGATGAGTCAACTGCAGACGATATACGAATGCTAAAACAGAATCTGCTACATACCTTTGGTGCTGGTCGTCCTAACTTGAAGGCTTGCACCCGATCACTGCCACGGATGAAGCCCCCATCCGCGAAGTTAAACAGCTCGTTCAACAGCTGTTGTACCTCCGCTTTCTCCAAGATCTCCGGCCGCATCCTGGTCGGGTCCGCGCTTCCGGCATACTCGTACGCCGAGTGCACCCTCTTCTGGCAGGGCATCACCCGGCGGCAAATGAAGTTGCCGACCACGCCAAGCCCGTCCAGGCGCGACCAGTCGATCAGCTTCATGAGATCCGCCACTGGACCGTCGAACTCCGGGCGTTCGGTCCAGCTCGTCCTCTTCTCAGGAATGTATCCCACGTCGCAGAACGTGGAACTGCCCGGTTCCTCCCTGATGTAGAACCACTTCCTGTACCATTCGGTCAAGGAAGTGTTCCATGGGCAGTGCAGGTAGCGATTCTTCATTCCATCACGAAGGTTGAGGTATACTCCACCTGCAACCTTGGAGCCTCCAACTGCTCCCTTCTTCCTCAAGCAGAAAAGATACCGAAAAAGATCGAAGTGCGGCTCTATGCCAACATAGGCCTCGCACAGGTGGATGAAGGTGGAAATGAGGAGAATTGAGTTCGGGTGCAGATTGCAAATCCCGATCTCATAGTACAAAAGAAGACCTTGAAGAAAAGGATGAACAGGAACACCAAAGCCTCTCTTAATGAAATCTTCAAATACGACGATCTCACCGGCGCGAGGGTCGGGGTAGCTCTCCCCCTCCGGTGCCCTCCAGCCGCCGAGCTCCGCGTCGTGCAGAAGCCCCATATCGACGAGGTCACCAAGAGATTTCGTGGTGCTGCGAGACTTTTTCCACTCCTTGGCCATCAGTTCGGCCCTCTTCCTGGAGTCGCTCTTCGCCATTGGAGGTGCGAATGTGGGCTTGAGTTAGGAAGATGCAGGCGATTGGAGGAGATGAGAGCGGAAGGTTTGAAGGCAATGGCAGGGTAAGCAGTACAGGCAGAACTATCAGGCTCTTATAGCCCGCAACTCCACCTCTCCTACTTCCTGTATTCTCGGGAAGTGGGCGGGCCATGCGGCGGATGCGGCGTTTCGGTTTACAATGATTATGGACAATTAATGCAGCAGATTTTTCGTACCAATTGATGGTTTCCTTTTCTCAAACCATGCAAAGGGCGGCTGCACAGTTGCCAGGTGCAACTTTTCATGCATCCGTCTGACACCCCGTGGTTAGGAGGCCTCGTCACGTCAACTTTAACTGGAAAGATCTTTTCAAAAACAAGAAGACAAATATGCCAGAAAGTCAACAATCCGGGGACTGCACCGACCACCGAGTACTCGACGCTCGGGGACTGGTCGCCCAGTCTATCAGCTCGGAACTTTAAGGACTGCACCGACCACCGAGTACTCGACGCTCGGGGACTGGTCGCCCAGTCTATCAGCTCGGAACTTTAAAGACTGCACCGACCACCGAGTACTCGACGCACGGGGACTGGTCGCCTAGTTTATCAGCTCGAAGCTTTAAAGCATGCACCGACCACCGAGCACTCGATGCTCGGGGACTGGTCGTACGGTACAGCAACATAGAATTCCAAGGAGCGCACTTAGCGCTTGGGGACTGGTCGATTGGTCTCTTCAATTGCAGACGAGCATGACATGCTCGGGGACTGGTCAATTGGTCTCTTCAATTGCAGACGAGCATGACATGCTCGGGGACTGGCAAATTCAGTTTAGACCTTGCTACAAGGCTCATACTTCGCCTTCCAGCAAGCTCGGGGACTACATCGGTACGATGCATCTAGCGATGCATCTCAGTCTCAAAACTACTTTGGGCAATTTTCTTTTGACCCTGGCACCACGTGCCTACGTCACCTACTACCAGGCTCGGGGACTAAGTGGGCACACTTCACCTAGCGGTGAATTTGCTTGCTTTCTTGATGTTTCTACCTTTCAAAAAGGTAAAGTGGGCACACTTCACCAGGAAAGAAATTTTTTTAAGAGCACCATGCATTCTTCGAACAACCTGCTTCTTCGATGTCAATGTTGATCAACTGTCTTTCGAGTTGATCAAAGAACCGTTGCAACTGTTTGGGCGACTTTCCCACTTATTGAAGACGCCAAGTCTCACTGATCGAAGAAGCTCAAGACGGCGTGTTGCATCACAATACATGGTGCTCGGGGACTAGCTGTGGGGGTATAAACCCCTATACCCTTACGGCTAGATTTCGGCCAGGAAGCTTGGCCCACTACGAGACGAGTTCAAGGCTTGATCCGACAGCTCGGAGTTTCGCGCAAGTAAACAAGACGTGGAGATCAAGCAGGATTCTAGTCGGTTAGAATAGGAATTGATATCGAACTATCTATGGCAATTGTAACCGACTAGGATTAGTTTCCAGATCTGTAACCCTGCCCTCCAGACTATATAAGGAGGGGCAAGGGACCCCCCTAGGACATCATATTCTCTCAGCACAAATCAATACAACCAGACGCAGGACGTAGGTATTACGCCAACTCGGCGGCCGAACCTGGATAAAAAGCTTGTCCGTGTCTTGCGTCACCATCGAGTTCGTAGTTTGCGCACCGTCTACCGATAAACTACTACCGTGGGTATACCCCAAGGTAGACTGCCGACTAGCTTTCGTCGACACGCGTCGAGCCAAGTCCAGGCAGAGGGGGGAGCCTGAAGAAGAATCCCCTAGCGACGACGACGGCGGAGACGACGATGACGACAGCGACGACTCTGAGGGGATGGCGTCTCGTCTCGATCGGATCCTCGAGGGTCCGCCTCGAGGCGATGTCGACGTCCTACGGACGGGGGCGCCGAAGGAGGGGCCAGGTGGATCCCACCGCCCCGTCGCTGACACTTCTCCTGCACCTGCGCCGAGTCGAGCCGCCCCGCATCCTCAACCTCCCCCTGCATCGAAGGCGGGTAGCCGGGCTAAGCAGCAGGTGACGGGGCTGTTGACCCGTGGCCGCGCCGCGGCCTCCGACAAGGGGGAGACCGGCCGTAGAAGCGCTAGTCCTAGCGCTCGCCAGGTTGGAGATGCTGGGCCAAGACCAACGCCTATCCTCGAGGGGTCGAGGGCCTTGACGCTGGGTGGCTCGCGGCCCATCAGTCGAGGCACCGGTAGGCGAGCCGTTCTCCCTGTGGGGTAAGTTTTCTGACGTTGTTATTCTTATTCTCCTGGTTCCTTGCGTTTTCTCGTATATCGGTCTTGTTTATGCCCATTCTTCCCCTCTCAGGTTGAAGCGGACGCTTGAGCAGGCCCAGCCTTCGATGGCGAAGAGGCTCAAAGTGGGAGCAGCCTCCAAAGAGCCAGGTCAGTAGCTTATTCGTGGGATTCGTGTTATTCTTTCGTTGGTCATCATAGTGACTGGCCTTTGTTTTTTGTTTTTCAGGCTCCTCCGACCCTCAGCTGCTTACCGGCACCGAGAGCGCCCCACCTTGTCCCCTGGCGGCTGATCCTGCCCCGTCATCGCCAAAACAAACCGAAGCGCCTCGGCCCCAAGGGCAGGAAGGAGCCCCCGAGCCTCCCTGATCGGGGGTCGAGGGGGACCCCATTACCATAAGTGATGGGTCCGGCGGCGATGGGACCTCGAGGGATGTCCTTCCTATGGATGAGGAGGCTCAAACTTCTCTTGTCGCGGGACGGATGCCCTGGCTTGCCGGGCTTCGCTCCGTTGAGGAGCAGAAGAAGAAAAGAAGAGGAGGAGCGTGAGCAGGAGACGTGGCGGCAACTGCAGGAGCAGGATCGCCGACAGGAGCCGCAGGAGCTCGAGGTGCAGCAGCAGCAGCAGGGGGCCAGCCGTTGGAGGGACCACTCGAGCCTCCTCCTCACAGTCCGCCTCAACCAGTGCCTCCGGCGCCGCAAGAGCCCGGGGACCAGGAAGAGGGTCTGCTGGTTTTTGGCCCTCCAACCCCAGCGTGGCTCCGTCCAGGGGCGCCCGCCGCGATCCCGGTAGAGTCGGGGCGGGCGGACGGCGTGGTGGCGCTTGCTTGCATGATGCGCACCCCCGTCGACCCCGAGTCCGAGATCAGGAGGACGATCTACGGCATGGACGGAATCATCCCGGGATTCCTCCGGGAGCGTCGGTCGTGGGAGGACTGCATTCCCGCCGAGGAGGACGAGGTCGGGACGTCGGGTAGTAAAGATGGCACCTGGAAGACGGTGGACGATGACGGGCGGTTCCCCTCCCTCGTCGACTTGTTTCTGCGCCACGGGGGGTCCCTCGAGACCGTCGAGGACCTCATTCGCGGCGTCAAGGCGCGCGCTGATCAAGAGATGGAGAACTGGTGCCCCGATCGGATCCGCATCCGGGCTTCCACCGATCCGTCTGAGCCCAACATCTTCCTGGACGATCGGAAGGAGGCTGAGAAGTGGGAGCACGTCGAGGAGCTCCGCCTCTGGATGAAGCACGTGGTGGGGCTCCTGTCGTACGTTATAAACAACGGGCTCGGGCCAGCCTACTTTGTAAGTCTCCTAGCCTTTTAATCTTTAGGGTGTTTGTTGGTTTCGGGTTCTAACTGCTCGATCACCGGTTCGCAGGACTTGAAAGAGACCTCCCGCATTAAGTCAAGCTTCATTCACGCCACGAGGGGTGGCTGGGAGCAGCTCCCCCTCCTCAAAGACCAACTCCTGAAGTCGCAGGAGAAACTCCTCCAAGCCTATAAAGATCTCTTGGCGCTCGAGGAGGAGAAGAAGGAGAGGGAGGCTGCCCTGGCCGAGGCTCGAGAGGCCTCGAAGAAGGCTGTGGAAGAGGCCGTGCTGCTGAGGGAGCGGGCTCTGACGGTCGAGGAGGCTGCGTCCAAAGCCCGGGAGGAGGCCCTGTCCTACAAGAACGTCGTTGCTGATCTGGACAAGGAGAAGGGCCTCCTCAAGACTGACTTGGACTCCCTTCGAGAATCCTTCCAGAGGATGAAGGTGGAGCATGTGAATGGCGAGATCGCCAGGGGCGCCGCGGAGGAAGCCAAGAAGAAGGCCCTCGAAGACCTCGAGGCGGAGCGGACTCGATCCCGCAGCCTCTCCGACGACATCGATCGTCTGAAGGGAGAGCTGCTGGAGAAGAGTGGAGCCATTGCTCAAGCTGGCAAGGCGACCGAAGATCTGTGTGTTGCCAACACTGAGCTGGCACGCTCTAACAGGGAGATCGAGAGGGCCAACACTAAATTAGTTGGCGAGAACACAGCTCTAGAGGAGAGTGTCCGCGGTACGTTTCTATTGTCGGGTTTTCTTTTCGAGATGTGCTTGGTTTTATCTAAAGCTTTTATTTTTGTTCGCATTCAAAGGGTTTAAAGACGAGCTCTTGGCCGCCCAAGTCGAGGCTCGCAATGCCAAAGCCCAGCTCGAGGGGGAGGTTGCTTTGAACCGTCGACTGCGGACGGCGATAAGCGATCTCTCGACCTCTTGGGAGGTCGAGCCCGTGGACGAGTCGAAGGAGGAAGCTCGAGGCGACGCGCTGGTCGATCAGCTGTGCTACTTAGGCGCGACGCTGAGGGATCGGGTGCGGGATGCTCTCCACATCGGGGTGAAGCGGGCAATGGCCGTTGTCTGCTCAGGCTTCTCCTACGACATGGAGGTGGTGTCCCACGGCTTTGTCACCGATATTTCCAAGACCAACGCGGAGAACGAAGAGAGGCTCCACGCCTTGATCGACGACGCAGAGGCTCCTGGGGAGAGGTTGGCTAGGCTGTTCGATCCAGAAGTACTGCCTCCTGAGACTAGCTCGGGCACAGGTGAGGGCGGTGAGGACCATGATGCGGACTGAGGCCTGCGAGCCTGCTCTGGGTGTCTAGGCCCCTTTGTACAGTACTTTGTTACTCTATCTTTAAGTAGTATGACGTCTTTTAAGTGGTTGTCGAATTCTTATCTGTCTTTCCGCTCGAGGCTCATTTGTTTCTTTTTGCGCCTACGTTCGTATTCCTTGTTTAGCCTTTTGTTTACAACAGCCTCGATCGCCTCAAGGGTGAGAAAGCGAGTAGAGTTTCCATAGCCTGGGGGCGTAGGAGTTCTCAGGCTCGTTGTCTCTCGGCCCTTAAGGGGCTCGAGGCGCCTCAACTACTCGACCGCATAAGGTTTACTAAGTAGGGAAGAGAGGATTTTTTGGCTTTTTCGACATTTGGGGGGGATTACCCCCTCTGGTAGCCCCCGAGGGGGTATCGACTATGATAAGTCATAGTTGGTGCCCCTTTTTTAATTGTCGAGATTTTGACTCGTGAAAAAGTAAATTGCTCGAGGGAAAGACTTTATTTATTCATGCATTCGTTTACAAAATCTTGGTACAGAATGTATGTGGGAACATAAAGCTTTGAAATTCTAGGGGTAGAATCGACATAGCTGTTCGATGTTCCATGCGTTGGTGAAGATCGCCCCCTTTTCATCTGCGAGCTTATATGTTCCTGGTTTCAAGACCTCGGCCACCACGTATGGGCCTTCCCAAGGTGGAGTCAGCTTGTGGCGTCCTTGATTGCTTTGCCGCCGTCGTAGGATGAGGTCGCCCACGTTCAGGTCCCTCTTGCGCACGTGCTTGTCGTGGTAGCGTCGGAGCTTCTGCTGGTACCTGGCGGAGTTGAGGAGTGCCATGTCTCAAGCTTCCTCGAGCTGGTCGACCGCGTTCTCTTGAGTCTCCTTGTTTGTTTGCTCGTTGTATGCTTTGAGTCGAGGGGACCCATACTCGAGATCTGTCGGGAGCACTGCCTCAGAGCCATAGACCATGAAGAACGGGGTGTATTTTGTGGCCTTGCTTGGCGTAGTCCTTAAGCTCCATAGGACTAAGGAAAGCTCCTCAACCCATTTCTTGCCGAATTTCTTCAAGCGATTGTAAATTCTTGGTTTGAGCCCCTGCAAAATCATGCCGTTGGCACGCTCGACCTGGCCGTTAGTTCGAGGGTGGGCAACTGCAGACCAGTTCATACGGATGTGATGCTAATCGCAGAAGTCCAGGAACTTTTTGCCGGTGAACTGAGTGCCGTTGTCAGTGATGATGACGTTGGGAATCCCAAACCGGTGGATGATGTCGGTGAAGAAAAGAACGGCCTGCTCGGAGCAGATGTTGGTGATGGGTCGAGCCTCGATCCGTTTGGAGAACTTGTCGATGGCCACCAGTGCTTGTCATTCATCCGATCTTCTTGCTCCAATCCTGGAAAGGTTAGTGACAAGAATACCCGAAGGAATATTTTTACAATTATCCTTATATGCTCAACACACAAGGTAATGTTGCAAATAATTAAAAGCTCATGTTACAATCTAATCAGTGCTTATTTTAGGACACTAAGCTTGTCCTTGGGAAACCATCAATTTATGTCGGCGAAGTGGTTTCCCCTCCAACGCTGACCTATATCAAGATCAACTCAACGAGATCTACAATATTTAATATAGACATATGCATCGACAACTGCCCTTTTAAAGTTTTTATAAATAGAAAGGATGAGGGGGTTGGAGATCTTGAATGTGGTGACGTTGGAAAAACCAATGGATTGGGAAGATGTTGCATATGAGCATGGAGTAAATGAAGTGGCTATGAAATAAATTCTATGCTCATTAATGCTTAGAGTGAAATCCATGTGGTATGGTGAAAATGATAAGGTGAGTGTGGTAAAAAGGAAAAGAAAAAGGATACACGGATGACTTGGTTCGAAACTAGCACAGCTACCGTTCCCCGGCAACGGCGCCAGAAAGCTTGTTGGGTATTTTAAACGCAAACAGAAAAATCCGCAAGCGCACGGATACCGATGTAGCCTTCACCCGGGAGTATTCTAGAGTATCGATTTTTCCACAGAGAACGTGAGTGTACTAATTAAGACCCAAGATCACCTAAGGATAACTATATAATTATTTTTGGTGGGAAGAGAGGAAGTTTCCTGAGAGTTCTCTAGTTGATCTAAGAATCAAGAATTACTTCAAGATTATCTATATCGGGACATCAAAGCACTAACCACAGAAAGAGATGAGAAGGGGGCTAGGAAGGTCTGACTACAGTCCTACAAACACCGATCCGAACGAGGTGGAATACGTCGACCATTAGGCCTGTCACTACCCTAGGGCTACCACAACAATCCACAGGATTGGGTGCAATTCCAGGTAATTGCAAGACTAAACACCACGTCTAATCTATTAATTACTACTCTAGCGTTATAAAGACTAGAGCACTTGATGCAAGCGAGAATCTAATAAATAACTTGAATGTAAATAAAAGTAATTAAAGAACTCAGGAATTTTGAATTGAAGAACTTGGAGAACGATGAAGAACGAACCAGTTGCTACAAAAGTATAATGTTGAGGAAGATCCGACAGATCTGGCTCATCCTCCGCTCTCCTCTTCTCTCTCCCTATTTTCTAGATTACAACTAGAACTAACTAGAACTAGAACTAGAGGAACTAGAACTAGATGAACTAGAACTAGATCTAGATGAACTAGAGGTAGAACTAGAAGAACTAGAGGGATCCTCTCTACTTGGATGAAGAATTGAAACCCTAGCTTTGATTCTGTAGAAGAGGTATGATCTCCAGGGGCCAGGGGGTCTGGTTTTATAGTCCCTTCAAGTGAATATGGGCCGTTGGATCAAACCGACATTGATTGAACGGTTATCCTTGATCCCTTAGGTCGGTGGAGCACGATCCGCGAGTTTGGACGTGATTGGGCAGAACTCCAGGGCGGGCGCCCTCAGGACTTGGGCGGGCGCCCTATCCCTGAGCCCTCTCGGCCTCCGCTTCCTTCCCGTGGCTTCTGGAGTCTTCTAGTTGATAGAAAATTGCACGGCACGTTAATATCTCTATGTAAACCCGACGTGTGGGCCTTTCTTCCGTATTTCCTGATAACCCCTTGCAGAAATAGACAAACACCAAAACTCATAGAATTCTATCAGATAAAACCCTAAGTCTGGGTGTTGGTTGCATTTGGATTCTTTCACTACTAGAAATGTGTTAATCAATGACGAATACCTAATGACGCTAACTATTTTCGTCATAGAACTAGTTTATTCTATGACGAAATTAGTAGCTTCGTCATGTTTGATAAGGGACGGAGCTTTGGTACGAAGAACAGTGACGGAAAATAGAATCAACGTCACTAAACAGTGAAACTAAATCGTCATAGATGGTCTGGCCAGTGTACCGGAGGGGTTGGGGTCCGACCAGTGGGCCCCATGTTCATGACATGGTGCCATGGTCCCACCTGTGGCACTATGGTCCCACCAGAAGGTCCCACCGTAGTGACGTGGCACATGGTCCTACCGGACACATGGTCCTACCGGTGGGTCCAGCAGTCCTGACATGGGCCCCACTCCGTTGACATGGCGACTGCGTCCCACCGGCGTGGTCCTGCTAGCGGGTCCCACGTCGCTGACGTGGCCATGCGGGGCCGAAGCTGCTGCGAGGGCTCTCTAATTTTTATTTGGCAAAAAAACTTGCTCCCTGGGAGCTTCGAACCGGCGACTTGCTGCTGCAGGAAGAGGCAGGTTACCACTAGACCACTCAGTCGGTTGTGTTGTAGTATATTTTTTTGTTTTATTTGTTTAGTTATCGAACCCACGAGTTGGGCTGTGACGTCAAGGCAGGCCCAACAACGAGACGACGCAGAAGACAGACGCGAGGACGCGAGGTGTAGAGAACCCTCGCGCGAGGGCGATCGTGGCGGCCGGCTACGTAGCAGCCTTGCATCGCCTGATGATCGACGTCGTGCCTCCGCGGTGATTGACGCGTCCCCAGGTCCTCGTGGATCGACGCCGTGCATCCAAGCTAGCTGATCGGCGGCGAGTCTTCCAGGTGATCGACGTGCGTCCCCAGGTGATCCTCTTGCCCTTCTTTTTTTTTCTTTTTCTTTTCTCCTCGTTTTTGTTATTATTATTATTCAGATTTAGCAGCATTAGTTTCATGAGTGCGTGATCTGACATGAGTTTAGTACTATTTGGCAAATGTATGTACTGTTTTTTTTTGGACTTTGTCCGTTCTAAATAAGCAGTTCAAATCTGCATAATCATTAAAATTATTTGACTAAATAGTGAATATATATCTATCTAATTGACTAAAAGTAAATAGTGAACATATATGTATGTAATCATTAAAATTAATTGACTAAATAGTGAATCTTTCCTTCTTCGTATGACATCTTAAAGTAAATGTGGTTGTAGCTGATATTAGAATTTATTAGCTTCTCAAACTTGCTGATAGTAATTGTTAGAAAAAAGAACAGTATACATACCCCATTTACCTTTTGTACATGCATGTATATAGGAAGAACCATTTATATTTTTTGTTGTTTCGTAAATGGCTAAATTTATGCCGAGTAGAAGCTTTCATTTATTCATCATTTTTTACATGTATGCATGTCTTTGATGTGCGTTTGAATATTTTTTAAATTTATTACTGTAATTTACGGACTGCGTACAACATTTATTCTATTATCAGAACAGATGGATAGAAGCTGGATTTTTGGAGCACCATTCACACCTACATATGTGAAAGGAGTTGAAGAGTTCATGAAATTTGTGAGCGAAAGATATTCCAAAGACAGCCAGATACTTTGCCCATGTACGCGATGTCTTAATCAAAAATTGTGGTCTCAGCCTGATGTAAGCGACCATCTACACATTTATGGAATGTCAGCTACATATACCAGGTGGATTGAGCATGGGGAGTCGGCAGATGTTGAAGTAGTTGAAAATTTGGACCAGCAGGAGGTCGAAGGAAGGGATTATGACTTTGGGATAAATGTGGATATGGCCGATGATGACTATGATGAGGATCACGGAGTACCAGAGATGATAGGAGAGTTGTATTCTTTTGCAGAGGCTCAGGGAGAACAACCAAGGTTTGCTAGAGTCCTTGAAGATGCGAAGAAGTCTCTTAGCCCGGGATCTAGGCATTCTAAATTCTCTTTTCTGGTGAGGATGCTGTATATCAAGTCTCGTTATCGAATTGGCAATGGAGCATTTTCCGTAATCATGAAGCTGTTGTCAGAAGGATACCCTCAGAGTGATTTGCCAAAATCATATGATGAGGCGAAGAAATATCTTAAAGAGTTGGGCCTTGGATTTCAAAACATTGACGTGTGCGAGAATAATTGTGTGTTGTTTCGGAAGGAGTATGAAAAGGAGGATGTGTGCCCAGTATGCAAGGCGTCTAGATGGAAAGATGGAACTGGGGCGAAGCGGATTCCACACAAGGTGTTGAGGTATTTTCCACTTTTGCCAAGGTTGCAAAGAATTTTTGCTTCAAAGAGAACTTCTAAAGAAACACAATGGCACAAGAATATGAGGAAGCCAGTGGACAATGTAATGAGCCATCCAGCTGATGGGGAAGCATGGAAGCACTTTGACAGGAGGTATCCCACATTTGCATCTGATCCGAGGAACCTCAGACTTGCCTTAGCTACCGATGGATTCAATCCATTTGGCAACATGAGTACGCAGTACAGTATGTGGCCAGTGCTTCTGACTCCACTGAATCTCCCACCATGGGAGTGTGTGAATCCAGCAAACTGCTTTATGTGTTTACTCATCCCAGGTCCAAAATCCCCAGGAAAGGATTTTGATTTGTTCCTTCAGCCCCTTATTGAGGACTTGCTTGAGCTATGGAAGGGCGTCAGTACCTTTGATGCATGTACTGGCCGGAAGTTTGACCTTCGTGCTGCCGTTCTGTGGTGTATACATGATTTTCCAGCGTTGAGCACGTTATCCGGGCGAACAACAAAGGGGTATTATGCATGTATTTATTGTGACAAGGATCCGTTGTCCCGGGCTATTAGGAATAAGCTATGTTACATTGGACATCGTCGTTTCCTTCCAAAGGAACATAAATGGAGGAAAAGCTTAGCTTTCGATGGTAAGCATGAAAAAAAAGATCAGCCAGGCAAGTTCACTTCAGAGGAGGTCATAGAGGAGCTGGAGAAGGTAAAAGACGTCAGACTAGGGAAGCATCCTGAAATTACTGGAAATAAAAGGAAGCGCAATGAGGGTCCTAAGATCTACAGCCGCAAAGTTGGGTTGTGGAGGTTGCCATACTGGAAACATTTGTTACTGCCACATAATCTCGATGTGATGCACATAGAGAAAAACATTTGTGAAAATATTCTTGGCACATTACTCAATGTACCGGGCAAGAGCAAGGATACAACAAATGCTAGGTTGGATTTGTATGATATGAAGATAAGGCCAGAATTGCACTTACAGCAGCGTGGCAACTCAGTTGTTGCTCCACATGCTCCGTATGTATTGGGGAAGGAATAGAAAAAAGAGTTCTGTAAATTTCTCCGAGGTATCAAGTTTCCTGATGGATACGCAGCTAACCTAGCAAGATACATAAGTGAAGATGGTTCAAAGGTTACTGGAAAGCTAAAAACACATTCTTGCCACATACTGCTGCAAAGAATCATACCTGCTGGGCTTAGAGGCCTGGTGAGGAAGGATGTATACCAAGCAATTGCAGAGCTTGGGAACTTCTTCAGGGAACTATGCAGCAGAAATTTAAGGATTGATGTTGTCAAACGGCTAAAACAAGACATCCCATTGATCCTATGCAAGCTTGAGAGAATCTTTCCACCTGCCTTCTTTGATGTCATGGTGCACTTGGCTGTCCATCTTCCTGATGAGGCATTGCTTAGGGGACCTGTTCAGTACGGATGGATGTACCCAATAGAAAGGCGGCTAGGCACTTTGAAAAACTTTGTGAGCAACATGGGTAGGCCGGAAGGATCAATTGCAAATGCATATATGGCAAGTGACACCTTGACTTTTTGTTCGAGGTATATGGATGACATAGACACTAGATTTAACAATGATGATGATAATGATGGAGATAGGCCATTGCCTGATGACGTCTCTGTTTTTAAGCATGATGTTACTCTTGTTGGATCAGATAGGAGGCAGTACATTGATGATGCAATCCTAAATAAGTTAGTTTGGTATGTGCTAAATAATTGTGACGAAGTTGATGAATATAAGGAGTAAGTATCCTTTAGTTTTTTGTTTTTAATTTTAAATAAGTTGCAATTTTTTAATGACTACTTCAACTTTGACCTGCAGCTTGTACAAGGATGGTCTACTACAGCAAGGTGCACGACAACATCAAGTTGATAGAATGGTTGAAGAAGGATTTTCAAAGTGGTTTCAGCACCATGTAAGTCAGTACACATTGTGTTTATAGGTTATTATTATGTTTAATTAGTACCCTTATGTATTAAGTGAACTGAATATTTTTGTTGTAACAGATCGCGAACAAACGCAAGGAGAATCCAGGTTCGGTTAGCGAAGGACTATGGGCACTGTCATGTGGCCCAGACCTGCGAGTTAGAACATGTGCAACGTGCAAGGTTAATGGAGTGCGGTATAGCACTGTGGATCGTGAACGGTTCCTTCTCACACAAAATAGCGGCGTCATGACTGACGGTTCACATGATGGGAATGACATAGATTTTTATGGAGTCCTAAAAGAGGTAATTGAGTTGGAATATAACTCAAATTTTCAAGTCCGTCGGACGGTGGTTCTATTTCGATGCGATTGGTTCAAGCTACATGGAAAGACAGTAGGCCTCCGAGATGATGGATATTTCAAATCCATCAATGTGAAGTCATTTTGGTACTAGACTGATCCTTTCATATTAGCAACTCAATCAAAAAAGATATTTTACCTGCAAGACACAGCTTTAGGTAAAGACTGGCGAGTTGTACAGAAATTTCAACATAGGAATATTTATGATGTGTCTGAAAAAGATGCTGAGGCCAGTCATGAGGTGCATCAAGATGATTATTGTTCTGATAATGAACATGTAGTGCAAGAAGGTGCTGATGATGAGGGCAGGCAGAACAATCAAGGTGGAGAAGCTACTACAATTGACGGAAATTTAGAAGAACTTATAAGAAGCAAAAAACAACCTATTACTCATGATGATAGTGAGGATGAGGATGAGGAGGAAGATGAGACAGTGGAACAGTACTGTAGTGATGGTGGCAATGATCAAATTGATGACATGTCCCTAGACGATGAAGATGAAGATTTCTAGTATGGACTAGTAATATTCCCGTAGACTGCACTATTGTTTTTGTTTTCCCAACATTTTTTAGTAACTCAATTTTCATTTGAATATGGCTATGGTGGTATTTAACTGTGTGTCATATAAATGCCTATGATGGAATTGAACTGTGCTTGCACATATAATTTATTATTAATATTTTTGAATCATTTGTTCTATTCATGTAGAAGAATATGTTTGGTCTGTTGTCAACGTGGTGAACTATTATTTCTATTTTACTGTTGCCAGCCGAACAGTACAGCCACGGTCGCTGGGCGCTGGCAGGCGTGTCAAATGGTCATCCTGCTTAAGATATGTTTAAGTAATGAAATACTCCTGTTTTGCCGAACATAGTGCAATGGTGTAGTGGTAAGGCATAGGGAAGTTATCCCTCAGCTCCCGGGTTCGATCCCAGCGAGAGCAATTTTTTTTTGATTTTCTCCAACATTTTAACATGTGCTATTTTTTTATTTGTCTATTTTTTTTGTACCACAATTTTTAATAGTATATTATTGGTTAATAACCTCATTCATTATCTTACATCCTATTAAATGTTTTACATAGTTTTGCACGTCTATCAAAGGCATACATCTATAGTACATATATTAACTAAGTGAGAGATTATCATTAGAAGTATAGTACCTTTTTAATCATAATCATTACAATTTTGTTCATGCTTGCACTAGATGTATAGTAACTAAGTGAGAGATTATCACTAGATGTAATAACAAATTTTAAAATAAATGAGGCTAAAACAAAGATGTTGTCTAATGCTGAAAAGATAGTTTCAATTCATTATAAGATGGTCATGCACATCCTCACATATACCTTTCATCAAAAAATAATTAAAAATTATAGTAGTAGGACAGTTATACTAATGAAAAATCTGTCAAAAAGTACATATAAAAGATAACAAACCAAATAAAAAAACAAGAAACACATAAATGTGGCCATGATAATGAACATACACAAATCAAAAAAAAAAAAAT
>NC_012873.2:28445695-28447602 GCF_000003195.3 Sorghum bicolor | reverse complement strand
AAAAAAAGGGGGAAAAAAGGCGGGAAGACGGCAGTCAGCCGAGCATCACAGGATTGCTGCGGGATGGTAAACATGAGCCTCTCCACCAAGGAGTACCATCGCGTGTGTCCAAAATAGTTTCTTAGCATATTTTGCATTAGGCACAAATCGTGTACCTTTCTTGCACCGAAACTAACACTATCTACAAAGAGACCAAAGTGAGATTCTATATGACACACGTTATCTAGGAGTTCTATTGGGTGCTTCCAAATATATTTCGAAGCATATGGTACGTTTGATGCAATTCGTGCACCTATCTTGCATCAAGATTAGCACTATCTCCAAACAAAAGCAAACTGAGCTTCCACTTGAGCCCCTTTACCAAGGAGTATCATCGGGTGCATCCAAAATTGTTTCTTAGCCTATGTTGCATTAGGCGCAAACTGTGTACCTATCTTGCACCAAAACTAACTCTGTCTCCAAACAGACCGAAGCGAGATTCCATATGACACATGTCATCTAGGAGTTCTATTGGGGTGCGTCCAAATGGATTTCTTAGCATATGGTATGTTCCATGCAAACCGTGCACCTATCTTGCATCAACAATAGCACTATCTCCAAATAGATCGAACTGACCTTCCACTTGAGCCTCTTCACCTAGGATTATCATCGGGTGCTTCCATAATGGTTTTTGAGCCGGTGTATTATGCGCAAACGATGCACCAATCTTGCACCTAAACTAACACTGTCTACAAACAGATTGAAGCGAGATTCCATATGACACACATGATCTAGGTATTCTATCGGGTGCGTCCAAATTGATTTCAGAGAATATGGTACGTTCCATGCAAACCATACACCTATCTTTCATCAAGATTAGCACTATCTCCAAACAGACTGAACCGAGCTTTCAATTGAGCCTCTTCACCTAGGAGTACCATCGAGAACTTCCACAATGATTTCTG
Source organism: Sorghum bicolor (assembly GCF_000003195.3). Taxonomy (NCBI): domain Eukaryota; kingdom Viridiplantae; phylum Streptophyta; class Magnoliopsida; order Poales; family Poaceae; genus Sorghum; species Sorghum bicolor. Next base: position 28,446,658 of record NC_012873.2, on the reverse strand, counting down.
AGCCTATGGTGCAATGGGCACAATCCATGGAACTATCTTGCACCGAAACTAATATTATCTTCAACTAGACCGAAGTGAGATTCCATATGATACACTTCATCTAGTAGTTCCATCGGGTGCATCTAGAGTTCTATTGGGTGCTTCTAAATATATTTCTAAGCATATGGTACGTTCAATGCAATTCGTGCACCTATCTTGCATCAAGATTAGCACTATCTCCAAACAAAGCAAACTGAGCTTCCACTTGAGCCCCTTTACCCAGGAGTATCATTGGGTGCATCCAAAATGGTTTCTTAGCCTATGATGCATTAGGCACAAACTGTGTAACTATCTTGCACCAAAACTAACTCTGTCTCCAAACAGACCAAAGCGAGATTCTATATGACACATGTCGTCTAGGAGTTCTATTGGGGTGCGTCCAACTGGATTTCTTAGCATATGGTATGTTCCATGCAAACCATGCACCTATCTTGCATAAGATTAGCACTATCTCCAAACAGATCGAACCGACCTTCCACTTGAGCCTCTTCACCTAGGATTATCATCGGGTGCTTCCATAATGGTTTCTAAGCCAATGGTGCATTATGCGCAAACCATGCACCAATCTTGCACCTAAACTAACACTGTCTCCAAACAGATTGAAGCGAGATTTCATATGACACACATGATCTAGGAGTTCTATCGGGTGCGTCCAAATTGACTTCTGAGAATATGGTACGTTCCGTGCAAACCATACACCTATCTTTCATCAAGATTAGCACTATCTCCAAACAGACCGAACCGAGCTTTCACTTGAGCCTCTTCACCTAGGAGTACCATCGGGACTTCCACAACGATTTCTGAGCCTATGGTGCACTGGGCACAAACCAGGCAACTATCTTGCACCGAAACTAATACTATCTCCAACTGGACCGAAGCGGATTCAATGGACCAGCTAGTTTCACCGCCCCCCGATATTTCTCC
>NC_012873.2:28432816-28434158 GCF_000003195.3 Sorghum bicolor | reverse complement strand
TTTCTTAGCATATGGTATGTTCCATGCAAACCGTGCACCTATCTTGCATCAAGAATAGCACTATCTCCAAACAGATCGAACCGACCTTCCACTTGAGCCTCTTCACCTAGGATTATCATCGGGTGCTTCCATAAAGGATTCAGAGCCGGTGCATTATGCACAAACCATGCACCAATCTTGCACCTAAACTAACACTGTCTCCAAACAGAATGAAGCGAGATTCCATATGACAGACATGATCTAGGAGTTCTATCGGGTGCGTCCAAATTGATTTCAGAGAATATGGTACGTTCCATGCAAACCATACACCTATCTTTCATCAAGATTAGCACTATCTCCAAACAGAACGAACCGAGCTTTCACTTGAGCCTCTTCACCTAGGAGTACCATCGGGAACTTCCACAATGATTTCTGACCCTATGGTACACTGGGCACAAACCATGCAACTATCTTGCACCAAAACTAATACTATCTCCAACTGGACCGAAGTGAGATTCCATATCATACACTTCATCTAGTAGTTCCATCGGGTGCATCTACAGTTCCATCGGGTGTGTCCAAATTGATTTCTAAGCATATGGTATGTTCCATGCAAACCGTGCACCTATCTTGCATCAAGATTAGAACTATCTCCAAACTAATACTATCTCCAACTGGACCGAAGCGAGATTCCATATGATACACTCCATCTAGTAGTTCCATCGGGTGCATCTACAGTTCATTGGGTCTGTCCAAATTGATTTCTAAGCATATGGTATGTTCCATGCAAACCGTGCACCTATCTTGCATCAAGATTAGAACTATCTCCAAACAGACAGAACCAAGATTCCACATGAGCCTCTTCACCAAGGAGTACCATCGCGTGTGTCCAAAATAGTTTCTTAGCATATTTTGCATTAGGCAGAAATCGTGTACCTATCTTGCACCGAAACTAACACTATCTCCAAAGCGACCGAAGTGAGATTCTATATGACACACGTCATCTAGGAGTTCTATTGGGTGCTTCCAAATATATTTCGAAGCATATGGTACGTTCGATGGATTTCGGGCACCTAACTTGCATCAAGATTAGCTCTATCTCCAAACAAAGCAACCTGAGCTTCCACTTGAGCCCCTTTACCCAGGAGTATCATCGGGTGCATCCAAAATGGTTTCTTAGCCTATGTTGCATTAGGCGCAAACTGTGTACCTATCTTGCACCAAAACTAACTCTGTCTCCAAACAGATTGAAGCGAGATTTCATATGACACATATCATCTAGGAGTTCTATTGAGGTGCGTCCAAATGGATTTCTTAGCATATGGTATGTTCCATGCAAACCGTGCACCTATCTTGCATCAAG
>NC_012873.2:28399537-28430384 GCF_000003195.3 Sorghum bicolor | reverse complement strand
TAGCTCTTACCAGAGTTGGGTTTCCAGGTAGGTCCTAGAGTACATCGTGTGCGTCCAAAATAGTTCTTAGCCTATGGTGCATTAGGCACAAATCGTGTACATATCTTGAACCGAAACTAACACTATCTCCAAAGAGACCGAAGTGAGATTCTATATGACACATGTCATCTAGGAGTTCTATTGGGTGCTTCCAAATATATTTTGAAGCATATGGTACGTTCGATGCAATTTGGGCACTTATCTTGCATCAAGATTACCACTATCTCCAAACAAAGCAAACTCAGCTTCCACTTGAGCCCCTTTACCCAGGAGTATCATCGGGTGCATCCAAAATGGTTTCTTAGCCTATGATGCATTAGGCGCAAACTGTGTACCTATCTTGCACCAAAACTAACTCTGTCTCCAAACAGACCGAAGCGAGATTCCATATGACACATGTCATCTAGGAGTTCTATTGGGGTGCGTCCAAATGGTTTTCTTAGCATATGGTATGTTCCATCCAAACCGTGCACCTATCTTGCATCAAGAATAGAACTATCTCCAAACATATCGAACCGACCTTCCACTTGAGCCTCTTCACCTAGGGTTATCATCGGGTGCTTCCATAATGGTTTCTGAGCCTATGGTGCATTATGCGCAAACCATGCACCAATCTTGCACCTAAACTAACACTGTCTCCGAACAGATTGAAGCAAGATAATGACACACATGATCTAGGAGTTCTATCGGGTGAGTCCAAATTGATTTCTGAGAATATGGTACATTCCATGCAAACCGTACATCTATCTTTCATCAAGATTAGCACTATCTCCAAACAGACCGAACCGAGCTTTCACTTGAGCCTCTTCACCTAGGAGTACCATCGGGAACATTCACAACGATTTCTGAGCATATGGTGCACTGGGCACAAACCATGCAACTATCTTGCACCGAAACTAATACTATCTCCAACTGGACCGAAGCAAGAATCCATATGATACACTTCATCTAGTAGTTCCATTGGGTGCATCTACATTTCCATCGGGTTTGTCCAAATTGATTTCTGAGCATATGGTATGTTCCAAGCAAACCGTGCACCTATCTTGGATCAAGATTAGAACTGTCTCCAAAGAGACAGAACCAAGATTCCACTTTAGCCTCTTCACCAAGGAGTACCATCCTGTGTGTCCAAAATAGTTTCTTAGCCTATGGTGCATTAGGCACAAACCGTGTATCTATCTTGCACCGAAACTAACACTATCTCCAAAGAGACCGAAGTGTGATTCTATATGACACATGTCATCTAGGAGTTCTATTGGGTGCTTCCAAATATATTTCGAAGCATATGGTACGGTCGATGCAATTCATGCACCTCTCTTGAATCAAGATTAGCACTATCTCCAAACAAAGCAAACTGAGCTTCCACTTGAGCCCCTTTACCAAGGAGTATCATCGGGTGCTTCCATAATGGTTTCAGAGCCGGTGCATTATGCACGAACCATGCACCAATCTTGCACCTAAACGAACACTGTCTCCAAACAGAATGAAGCGAGATTCCATATGACAGACATGATCTAGGAGTTCTATCGGGTGCGTCCAAATTGATTTCAGAGAATATGGTACGTTCCATGCAAACCATACACCTATCTTTCATCAAGATTAGCACTATCTCCAAACAGAACGAACCGAGCTTTCACTTGAGCCTCTTCACCTAGGAGTACCATCGGGAACTTCCACAATGATTTCTGACCCTATGGTACACTGGGCACAAACCATGCAACTATCTTGCAACCGAAACTAATACTATCTCCAACTGGACCGAAGTGAGATTCCATATCATACACTTCATCTAGTAGTTCCATCGGGTGCATCTACAGTTCCATCGGGTGTGTCCAAATTGATTTCTAAGCATATGGTATGTTCCATGCAAACCGTGCACCTATCTTGCATCAAGATTAGAACTATCTCCAAACTAATACTATCTCCAACTGGACCGAAGCGAGATTCCATATGATACACTCCATCTAGTAGTTCCATCGGGTGCATCTACAGTTCATTGGGTCTGTCCAAATTGATTTCTAAGCATATGGTATGTTCCATGCAAACCGTGCACCTATCTTGCATCAAGATTAGAACTATCTCCAAACAGACAGAACCAAGATTCCACATGAGCCTCTTCACCAAGGAGTACCATCGCGTGTGTCCAAAATAGTTTCTTAGCATATTTTGCATTAGGCAGAAATCGTGTACATATCTTGCACCGAAACTAACTCTATCTCCAAAGCGACCGAAGTGAGATTCTATATGACACACGTCATCTAGGAGTTCTATTGGGTGCTTCCAAATATATTTCGAAGCATATGGTACGTTCGATGGATTTTGGGCACCTAACTTGCATCAAGATTAGCTCTATCTCCAAACAAAGCAACCTGAGCTTCCACTTGAGCCCCTTTACCCAGGAGTATCATCGGGTGCATCCAAAATGGTTTCTTAGCCTATGTTGCATTAGGCACAAACTGTGTACCTATCTTGCACCAAAACTAACTCTGTCTCCAAACAGACCGAAGCGAGATTCCATATGACACATATCATCTAGGAGTTCTATTGGGGTGCGTCCAAATGGATTTCTTAGCATATGGTATGTTCCATGCAAACCGTGCACCTATCTTGCATCAAGAATAGCACTATCTCCAAACATATCGAACCGACCTTCCACTTGAGCCTCTTCACCTAGGATTATCATCGGGTGCTTCCAAAATGGTTTCTGAGCCTATGGTGCATTATGCGCAAACCATGCACCAATCTTGCACCTAAACTAACACTGTCTCCAAACAGATTGAAGCAAGATTACATATGACACACATGATCTAGGAGTTCTATCGGGTGAGTCCAAATTGATTTCTGAGAATATGGTACATTCCATGCAAACCGTACATCTATCTTTCATCAAGATTAGCACTATCTCCAAACAGACCGAACCGAGCTTTCACTTGAGCCTCTTCACCTAGGAGTACCATCGGGAACTTCCACAACGATTTCTGAGCCTATGGTGCACTGGGCACAAACCATGCAACTATCTTGCACCGAAACTAATACTATCTCCAACTGGACCGAAGCAAGAATCCATATGATACACTTCATCTAGTAGTTCCATTGGGTGCATCTACAGTTCCATCGGGTTTGTCCAAATTGATTTCTGAGCATATGGTATGTTCCAAGCAAACCGTGCACCTATCTTGGATCAAGATTAGAACTATCTCCAAACAGACAGAACCAAGATTCCACTTGAGCCTCTTCACCAAGGAGTACCATCGTGTGTGTCCAAAATAGTTTCTTAGCCTATGGTGCATTAGGCACAAACCGTGTACCTATCTTGCACCGAAACTAACACTATCTACAAAGAGACCAAAGTGAGATTCTATATGACACACGTCATCTAGGAGTTCTATTGGGTGCTTCCAAATATATTTCGAAGCATATGGTACGTTCGATGCAATTCGTGCACCTATGTTGCATCAAGATTAGCACTATCTCCAAACAAAAGCAAACTGAGCTTCCACTTGAGCCCCTTTACCTAGGAATATCATCGGGTGCATCCAAAATGGTTTCTTAGCCTATGATGCATTAGGCGCAAACTGTGTACCTATGTTGCACCAAAACTAACTCTGTCTCCAAACAGACCGAAGCGAGATTCCAAATGACACATGTCATCTAGGAGTTCTATTGGGGTGCGTCCAAATGGATTTCTTAGCATATGGTATGTTCCATGCAAACCGCACCTATCTTGCATCAAGAATAGCACTATCTCCAAACAGATCGAACCGACCTTCCACTTGAGCCTCTTCACCTAGGATTATCATCGGGTGCTTCCATAATGGTTTCAGAGCCGGTGCATTATGCACAAACCATGCACCAATCTTGCACCTAAACTAACACTGTCTCCAAACAGATTGAAGCGAGATTCCATATGACACACATGATCTAGGAGTTCTATCGGGTGCGTCCAAATTGATTTTAGAGAATATGGTACGTTCCATGCAAACCATACACCTATCTTTCATCAAGATTAGCACTATCTCCAAATAGACCGAACCGAGCTTTCACTTGAGCCTCTTCACCTAGGAGTACCATCGGGAACTTCCACAACGATTTATGAGCCTATGGTACACTGGGCACAAACCATGCAACTATCTTGCACCAAAACTAATACTATCTCCAACTGGACCGAAGCGAGATTCCGTATGATACACTTCATCTAGTAGTCCCATCGGTTGCATCTACAGTTCCATCGGGTGTGTCCAAATTGATTTCTTAGCATATGGTATGTTCCATGCAAACCGTGCACCTATCGTGCATCAAGATTAGAACTATCTCCAAACAGACAGAACCAAGATTCCACATGAGCCTCTTCACCAAGGAGTACCATCGCCTGTGTCCAAAATAGTTTCTTAGCATATTGTGCATTAGGCAGAAATCGTGTACATATCTTGCACCGAAACTAACACTATCTCCAAAGCGACCGAAGTGAGATTCTATATGACACACGTCACCTAGGAGTTCTATTGGGTGCTTCCAAATATATTTCGAAGCATATGGTACGTTCGATGGATTTTGGGCACCTAACTTGCATCAAGATTAGCTCTATCTCCAAACAAAGCAACCTGAGCTTCCACTTGAGCCCCTTTACCCAGGAGTATCATCGGGTGCATCCAAAATGGTTTCTTAGCCTATGTTGCATTAGGCACAAACTGTGTACCTATCTTGCACCAAAACTAACTCTGTCTCCAAACAGACCGAAGCGAGATTCCATATGACACATATCATCTAGGAGTTCTATTGGGGTGCGTCCAAATGGATTTCTTAGCATATGGTATGTTCCATGCAAACCGTGCACCTATCTTGCATCAAGAATAGAACTATCTCCAAACATATCGAACCGACCTTCCACTTGAGCCTCTTCACCTAGGATTATCATCGGGTGCTTCCAAAATGGTTTCTGAGCCTATGGTGCATTATGCGCAAACCATGCACCAATCTTGCACCTAAACTAACACTGTCTCCGAACAGATTGAAGCAAGATAATGACACACATGATCTAGGAGTTCTATCGGGTGAGTCCAAATTGATTTCTGAGAATATGGTACATTCCATGCAAACCGTACATCTATCTTTCATCAAGATTAGCACTATCTCCAAACAGACCGAACCGAGCTTTCACTTGAGCCTCTTCACCTAGGAGTACCATCGGGAACTTCCACAACGATTTCTGAGCCTATGGTGCACTGGGCACAAACCATGCAACTATCTTGCACCGAAACTAATACTATCTCCAACTGGACCGAAGCGAGATTCCATATGATACACTTCATCTAGTAGTTCCATTGGGTGCATCTACAGTTCCATCGGGTTTGTCCAAATTGATTTCTGAGCATATGGTATGTTCCAAGCAAACCGTGCACCTATCTTGGATCAAGATTAGAACTATCTCCAAACAGACAGAACCAAGATTCCACTTGAGCCTCTTCACACAAGGAGTACCATCCGTGCGAGTCCAAAATGGTTTCTTAGCCTATGGTGCATTAGGCACAAACCGTGTATCTATCTTGCACCGAAACTAACACTATCTCCAAAGAGACCGAAGTGTGATTCTATATGACACATGTCATCTAGGAGTTCTATTGGGTGCTTCCAAATATATTTCGAAGCATATGGTACGTTCGATGCAATTCATGCACCTCTCTTGCATCAAGATTGGCACTATCTCCAAACAAAGCAAACTGAGCTTCCACTTGAGCCCCTTTACCAAGGAGTATCATCGGGTGCATCCAAAATGGTGTCTTAGCCTATGATGCATTAGGCGCAAACTGTGTACCTATCTTGTTCCTGTTTCTCTTTTGGAATCCATGCCTCTTTCGAATCTCGAGGACGAGATTCATCTTAAGGGGGTAGAATTGTAACACCCCAAAATTTGGTTCTTTGGGAATAGAGCTAAAATAATTTAAAATTTTATTTTGTGCTCATGAAAATGTAGAAAAAATAATATTTTTATTAAAATAAAATTTATCATAAGGCTTAGCAACATTGTTGTGCATACATGCTGATGCATATGAGTTGATGTTTGCTTGTTGCTTCTTTTATGTGTTGAGAGTGAGCAAAGTGTTTAAAATACGTTTAGTTTGTCGGTCTTCTTTCTATGACATGCCTTTATCTTTTTCTACAATCAAATTCCTTGTCTCTTAGGTCAAGATTTTGTTTAGAGTCTTTCAGAATATTTTCTTTCAAACCTAAGTTATTCCTTTCAGTTTCTCATCCATCCAGCAATCTCTACAAACTTCACGGCAAATTTTTCCGGCCTTTTCTAGAACTTGTTCCCACTTATCTGTGAGCATAATAATCTAATTTTTAGATGCTCCCAATTATATTATCATGAGCTCCAAATATTTTATTTGAGTTCTTTATATTCCATAATGTCTCTGAAAAATTTTTCTAAATTTTTGAAGCTTTGGGATATTTATTTTTTTATGGCTTAAATAATAATTTTGGACTTTTCTAAAATTATTTTATTTGTGAAATTATTTAATTCTGAAAATAATAAATCCTAACCCTAGTCCAACTCGTCCTCTCCTATGTATATATATACACCTAGTATGCGTCGATCTTTTCTTTTTAGCATCACATGTCCTGACGTCCTGCCCTCGCTCTCGTTTGAGCAGCCGCCGCCGCCGCCGTTGAGAACTAGTCGCCATTGTCGAGCCTTGCCTCCAACTCGATATTGCCGTCTCGCTGGCCCACCGAGCTTCTCCTTGGTCGCTCGAAGCCGCCGATCTCTCTTTCTCTCGTTCAACTCTACTCATGGCATGCCGATGTTTGCAGGAAGCTCACCGTCGTCATCTTAAGGCACCTGTTGTTTTCTGTCCGCTCTCATCATCATCTTTGAGCTAGGTGAGTTCACCGATTCGTCCTCGTCCGTGGGTACTCTTAGCTTAGAGAAGACAGTTTCGAGACATGTACGTTGTGTTCATAGGTCCAGAGAAAGCATCGTCCCTGGCCGGGCTTCATTGCTATCTTTGATGTCAAAACTAGCTTGATGATGTCATCTATACGATATGTGGCCGTTTTCCTTTACAAAAATAAATCCACAAATACAATAAAAATACATACACATATCCAGTCATCCTGAGCAAATCCTCCAATGTGAGCCCATGTCACTTTGTTTTTTTTGGTTTATCGTTATATCCTAATCAATAATCTATTCCTTGCTTTGTATTAAAATATCTATGGCACTTTTGAAAGTTTAATATCGTGATGCCCTCCCTGCTAGCTGCTTGTCATTCTTGTTCAAACAATGCAAGCTGACAAACTATTTGTGTCAACGTATCTATTTCCGGCCATGAACAAAACTAAGTCATGGCTAATTGAAAAATACTTTCCCTGATTGTGTCTGGACATCTATTTATGCCTTGTGAGATTTCCTTTCAAGTACATCTGTACTAAACTAAAATTCTCTAACTAGTTATGTTGTCGCACGCTAATGTTTTTATAATTAGATATAAAATTGATTAGCATTGATGCAACACTTTGTGATTTAAAAATCAATATTGGTTTTACGCCTAGACGTTTTATACATAATTCAAATTGATGCTCTCATAAATATTTGATTAGCTAACATGGCTTTTAAAATTAAGATATAATTTGACTTAATTTAATTTAGATTTTCTCATGAGTATCATACATGTTTTACATAATCTTAAAAATAAAGTTTAAGAATAAATTTTATTTTTAAGTAAATCTCTTGGTAGATGTTTCTTATTCGTTTTAGCTCTGATTTTCGTGAACTTTACGTTTGTGTGATCGTAGCGCTGCGTAGAATATTTTGGTAAACTTTTATATTTGTTTTACCACTGTTTGGTGTATTGATCTAAATATAGTTTGTTTGCTTCGTGTATGATTGTCTACTTTGGAATGCGTGTTATTGATTGATGTTCGGGAATAGATGGAGAGCCGTACGTTGGTGAGCAAGACCAAGCCTTTGAAGACCAGCATGCTCAGGAGAGCTTTGATCAAGGCAAGTATAACTTGGGATCATCCTTGTTACCTATACACAATTAATACAATATATATCATATGCATGAGTCCACCTTGATGACCTTAGCAAAATTATAGATAATTGTTATCCTGAATTCCTTGATACCTATTTGGATATGCATTTGGGTAGTTCTTGCTAGTGCTTGATTATAATCCATGATCTTGTAACATGAATATTTGAATATACAATAAACAATAAAATAAGCTTTCGAGCAACTTGAACATAAAGGGTGGAAAGAACTCTAGCTTTTGCTAGATTGATCTTGACCCTCCATAAGGACTTATCCCTTGGCAAAAGCTGGGACAACTCGTACAACCATGAGGGCTACATGGCTCTGGTTTTAGCTCAGTATGAGGACCTTTTTCTAGCTTGTTAGCGGTTACTTAAATGGCGTAAGAATGGCTAGACACGTTGGGTATAGTGTGGCCTCTGTCCATGTGTATAGGCTGCGGGTTATGTGCCATGGAAGGGGGGCTCTATATCTGCCTGCCGAGTGAATCTAATGGCCCTAACTTGTTAGACGAAACCTTTGAAAGGCTTCATAGTGATCCCTGCCGACCTCCCTAGGAAGGGGGTTAAGAGACTCATGACCTCGGGCGAAAGGGTAAATCACGACTCATGGGTAAAGATGTACAACCTCTGCAGAGTGTTAAATCTGGTATACTAGCCGTGCCCACGGATACGGGCGGCCCGGAAAACTGACGGAATAGATGGACACTGATGAACATGATTAATGATGATAAATGATGGTTTATTATGTTGTTTATATGTGTTATTCTTAATTCTTGTATACATTGATCATGTGGCTATGGGATTAATTATGCTACCTTGATATTTGCTATCCAATGATTAAACATGCTATCCACTATTAAAAGCTAAATGCAGTTAAACTAGTGTCAGCCAATTGAGCCTCATGAACCTCTGGTTATACTTGTTGAGTTCGACATGGACTCACTCTTGCTATTTCCCCCAAACCTCAGGAGAAGTTTAGGCTTGTGATCAACCAGCCAGTTGGATCCTGTAGAGTGGAGTTAATACCCGAAGTTGGAGTTATTTATCCGTTGTTTGCTATCAAAGATTATCTCTTTTATACTAAGTACGTTATATATTTATGCATTGTCCTTTGATATTATCCTTTATTTGTAACTATATGTGGGATTTGACTTCTAAAACTCACATATGGTGCGTATCTGATTTTGTCCTTAAAATCGGGTATTACAGTTCTATTGGGTGCTTCCAAATATATTTCAAAGCATATGGTACGTTCGATGCAATTCGTGCACCTATCTTGCATCAAGATTAGCACTATCTCCAAACAAAAGCAAACTGAGCTTCCACTTGAGCCCCTTTACCCAGGAATATCATCGGGTGCATCCAAAATGGTTTCTTAGCCTATGATGCATTAGGCGCAAACTGTGTACCTATGTTGCACCAAAACTAACTCTGTCTCCAAACAGACCGAAGCGAGATTCCATATGACACATGTCATCTAGGAGTTCTATTAGGGTGCGTCCAAATGGATTTCTTAGCATATGGTATGTTCCATGCAAACCGTGCACCTATCTTGCATCAAGAATAGCACTATCTCCAAACAGATCGAACCGACCTTCCACTCGAGCCTCTTCACCTAGGATTATCATCGGGTGCTTCCATAATGGTTTCAGAGCCGGTGCATTATGCACAAACCATGTACCAATATTGCACCTAAACTAACACTGCCTCCAAACAGATTGAAGCGAGATTCCATATGACACACATGATCTAGGAGTTCTATCGGGTGCGTCTAAATTGATTTCAGAGAATATGGTACGTTCCATGCAAACCATACACCTATCTTTCATCAAGACTAGCACTATCTCCAAACAGACCGAACCGAGCTTTCACTTGAGCCTCTTCACATAGGAGTACCATCGGGAACTTTCACAACGATTTCTGAGCCTATGGTGCACTCAACACAAACCATGCAACTATCTTGCACCGAAACTAATACTATCTGCAACTGGACCGAAGCGAGATTTCATATGATACACTTCATCTAGTAGTTCCATCGAGTGCATCTACAGTTCATTGGGTGTGTCCAAATTGATTTCTGAGCATATGGTATGTTCCATGTAAACCGTGCACCTATCTTGCATCAAGGTTAGAACTATCTCCAAACAGACAGAACCAAGATTCCACATTAGGCTCTTCACCAAGGAGTACCATCGCGTGCGTCCAAAATAGTTTCTTAGCATATGGTGCATTAGGCACAAACCGTGTACCTATCTTGCACCGAAACTAACACTATCTCCAAAGAGACCGAAGTGAGATCCTATATGACACACATCATCTAGGAGTTCTATTTGGTGCTTCCAAATATATTTCTAAGCATATGGTACGTTCGATGCAATTTGTGCACCTATCTTGCATCAAGATTAGCACTATCTCCAAACAAAGCAAACTGAGCTTCCACTTGAGCCCCTTAACCCAGGAGTATCATCGGGTGCATTCAAAATTGTTTCTTAGCCTATGATGCTTTAGGCGCAAACTGTGTACCTATCTTGCACCAAAACTAACTCTGTCTCCAAACAGACCGAAGCGAGATTTCATATGACACATGTCATCTAGGAGTTCTATTGGGGTGCGTCCAAATGGATTTCTTAGCACATGGTATGTTCCATGCAAACTGTCACAGAACCGACCAAATTATAAGAGTTCAAGTGCAGAAACGATCGTCAAACAATCAAGTTTCTAAACTTGAGCCCATATATTCCCGGTAGTCAATCGAAATCACGAAGGACTTCAAACCAACTCGCAACAAACCAAGATCGTAATAGTTCAACATAAACACAACGAATGTTACATAGTCATTCATTGCCGTCGAAGCGGCACCACATCAGAGTATTAAGTTATTACAACACTTGTTCGAAGTAGCGGAAGCAAAATAATTACACACACTTGTTCAAAGTTCAGTTCACAAGTTTGTTACTGCCAGAGTCTATGCCATCCTTCCAAAAGCATCATAGACGAGAAGATTAGAAAACCGTGCCCAACGGTTAGTCCTCATCCCCAGCGGGATGGAGACAGGTCTTGCAGAAACCGTCATAGAAGATATCATCTGCAACAGGTGGGAATAAACCCTGAGTACAAGGATGTACTCAGCTAGACTTACCCGTCTAGTAAAACACAAAAGACACCAAGGATCATGCAAGGCTAAATATCAAGTGGAGTTGGTTGACTCACTCTTTTGCCAAAAGCTTAAGTTACAACTAAATTATTTTTGGGAGCATCATCTTTATTTATCATCAGCCTACCACTAGATTAGCACCTGTACTACAACACATCACTTGATTATTACAAACAATAATAACCATACCAAATTCATCATATGTTCTTCTTGCTATCATCATTATCATGAATCAAGTTCATTAGTGAATGCTACGTTTGCCGCTGCTCTGTCAAGTTCTCACTAACCGGGAGAGACGGCGATTCGAATCGAATTCCTATCCAGCTGGAGGATTATTCCTAGCACTCACCCAGGCATCCCCTGCCGGAGAGCCAAAGGGTCACCTTTGGTACGACTCAGAAATCGCGGCTCCGATCAGCGCCGCACTCCCAGGGCTACCACTCTACCAGGGAGGTCAGGAATTTTAACTCACCTGCCTTTGGACTTACGCCAATGGTCCCCCGCACACCGCACTTCCTCCGGTAGTGCGCACTTTATACTTGCCGGTCTTCCGGCCTGAGTCATACTACTCGGCTTCGCGGTCGGAACGAGTTATCCGGCCAACTAAGTGTCAGGCATGCGTTCAACATGACAAGAGGACGTACAACGATCGGTCCTTAGCTGCCACAGACGGAGTTACTACACACTTGCAAAACTCCGCCCGGCTTAAGTCAATTTAATCAGGTTCCATCCACGATAGCACATATAGACCATCGTGACCCGACACAACCCTATATCGCGCGGATGACAGAATATCACCCGACTTCTACCGATTAAAGCATAGCTAAGCTGCTACTCGAACCTAACTCTACAACCAGGGAGGGTGAGTTATCTGGACAAGGATAGAGTAGAATGCAGCAACATTTTCATCACAACTCCTATACGTAATGCCTCAATAAATATAACGTATTAAGTAAACTTTCGAAAATAGAGGAGGCTTAGAATGCTCCGGGGCTTGCCTTTCACGAACGATGCCGGCTCGTGATTCGGGCACTCAACTTCTTCTTCGGGCTCCTCGAGTCCGGCTTGCTGGACCTCCACCTCCTGGCTGCCTTCCTGGCCTTCGGGGTTCGCTTGGAGCTCGAAGGAAACTGCCACGCCCGGTGCACCTATTGCATGCTCGATGAATGAGAAGGTGCACATGCTACAGATGAATGCTTAATAACACAAGCAACTCACTGGGCACTCATTTACGGAGCAAGAGTTATACTAACTCACATGAATAAACAAGTTAACATAACCCAAAACCTATCATGACACTAAAGCAGCAAACGACACAAAACATGTATGCTCAGTAAATAAATCATAACTAATGGTAGGCAGATCCAACAAACATGAGTGAAGACATTCTGGAAAGCTTAGGAAATTGTCTACAACTCATCTTTAAACATGACAGCAAGATTCAAACATTAAACTAGTCATTTTAACAAAGTTCCAGGTTCTGTCCCAGAAAAACAGAGAACCCCTATTTCTGGAACCCAACTTGGAACAGCTATAACTTTTAAACTACTTGGCCAAATGACCTCAAATTTAAACCACAGTTAGTTCAACAAGTTTAGAACAACTTTGTTTTATACAAGTTTCACAGGAAGTCAAGTTATCATTAAGCAAAGTTAAATTACTCACTTGCTGTCCAGAACAGCATTTAACCCTATAGTTAATTATTTAATGACATGATCAAAACACAAACCATACCAACCATATGACTCATGAGCACAAACATATTACAAGGTCACCAGATCATCAGTTGAAAACCCCAAAACAATTACTTAACAAGGCATTTATTAATTAATTTTAGATAAGGCATATTTACAAGATATTAGTTAAAGTACTCAGAAAAATCTACAAAAATTACAGAGGTACAAGTATAACATCAGATTATCACCATAAAATTTTCAGGACCAATACACATACCAAATTAAAGATATGCATTTAACATGTATCAAGGCATTTATTTCATAAATTCATAGACATGACTTATATAGTGTCAAACAACAGATTTCAGATTATTTATATTTTAGGAATACCATAAACAAGTTTACCACCAAAATAGAGCACCAGCATAAGCACCAATTATTTTATGTGATTTAATTAAAGAAACAAGCCATATTTCAAACACAAATTACATATCACAACAACAGTGCTCCAAAAATCACGAAATAATTATCAGAGCACTCTAATGCCATGCAGAGACCACTATAAAATTTTCAGAGCAAACTAATCAGTAAAACTAGAGATATGCATTTATCCATAAATAACAATATTAAATCCCTAATAAATAATTTCTCAGAAAACATGATTCATTTTATATTTTTATTAAATACTAGCCATCTCAAGAAACAACACAAAATTTGTTTCACAATTTTTGGATCTCAGAAACAGGAGATATGATTTTTGCAAGAAAGCCCAAAAATCAGGATTTTGAATAAAAGAAAAGGAGGGAAAGAGAGAGTCGCTGACAGTGGGTCCCACCTGTCAGGCTCTTCTTCCTCACGGCCGAGGCGACTTTCGCCGGCGATTTCTCCGCGACGGCGAGGTCTCCGGCCAAACCCAGGGCACCAACGTGATCCCCAAACCCTAACGACTCGATTGACCCCACTTTTGCCACGGCGGAGCCATCGGAAGGGGCTCACCGTCGGCAATGGCGGCTCGGCGGAGGTGCTCGGCGTTACGCCGGAGCCCTCAGGCCGGTAGAGCGTGACCTAAGGCCTTCTACAGCACCAGCAGACTAGGGCGAAGCTTCCTAGGTACGCGGCTTGGCCTGGATCCCCGTGGAAAGCGCTGGCCACGAGAGCACCCAACTCCGGCGGAAGCACGGCGGCGCTGCGCACCGTGTCCGGCGACGGAGAACCCGGTAGAACGTCCACCAGGTGGCGCAAAAGCTCGCTAAGGACCTAAGCTACCTCTAGGACCTAACCAAAGACGATGAGAAGCCTCACAGCGCTCGGCATTGAGTTCGCCGGAGAAGGTCACGGCGGACCGATTTGGGGGAAGAAAGAAATGTCGGCTCACCGGTGGGTTTCTCGGCGAGTTAGAGGGTGGAGCCTGGAGAGCGGCTCACGGCGGAGCTTTGGGTGGAGTTTGGTGGACGGAGACGCAGAGAGGAGCACACACGAGCTCGCCGGAGTGAGCTCGCGGCGGAGAGCTCGCTGCGGGCGAGGTTCAGGCGAGAGAGGGCGAGGCAGAGCGAAGTGGACGCGCCCACTCGCTCGGGGCGTCGCCGTGGAGGTCATGCACGCGATGGAAGCTGACAAGCGGGGCCAAACGCGGTGTACGGGCGACAAATGGCGACGGAGCTCTGCCGGCGGTCGGCCACGTCGACGAGGTCAGCTCGATTCAGAAGAAAGGGTGCTCGTCTGACAGAGCCACTTCACCGGCGATTTTCTCCCAAACCAGAGCGAATTAGGAGATGGTGTAGTTGACAAACATGGAGTACTAGGCGAGATCTACAACTTTGTCAACTAGATCAAAGGCTAGATCGGCCTGGATTGAAAGATATAGAGTTTCCAAAATCGATCGCGCAAACTGCAACGCACCCAGGACTTAGAAAATTTTCTAAGTGTTGAAAACAGCCCCAAATCTGTCTTGTGGGCCACTTTTGAGCTATTTGTGATCATTTTCATGAGATGGCCATAAAACAACTTTTGTTCCTTATAAAATTTGCTACAACTTTGCTGTAGGAAGTTTGGACATGCAAACATTTTATGAAACACTTTTTAAAAGCCTAAGCAAAAGAGGTTTCTAGGGCCTATTTGCATAAGTAGGACTTAAGTGATTATTTTGGAGAAGTGATCAACATGAACATTGTTCCCAAGATCAAGTTAAACATAGATAAACTAATTACCAAGACATTAAGCACAAACACAAGCATTGTTCACTCAAACATAAGCATAGGAAGCCTATTTAATCAATTTAAACCACATCTTTGCAAAGAATGACATGTCTCAAGATAGATGATGATCATGGATGCTTTGAATAAATGATGATGCTCATGCTATGCACATGTTTGATGCAACCATAACACTGGGGTGTTACAGCCCTCCCCCCTTACAAAAATGTCATCCCGAGATTTGAAAGCTTACTGATTTTCGAAGAAGGTTTTGTAAACTTCTTTTAAATAATCCTCCGTCTCCCAAGTGGCATCTTCTTCCCCGTGGTTGCTCCACAACACCTTGTAGAGTTTAACCACACGATTACGCGTTTCCCGTTCCTTGCGATCAAGAATCGCTACGGGTTTCTCCTCATACACCAAGTCTGACTTCAACTTGATATCTCGAATTTCCACTCGTTGCTCCGGTACACGAAGGCACTTCTTCAATTATGATACGTGGAAAACGGGGAAGATAGCTCGAAGCGCAACTGGGAGTTGAACTTTGTATGCCACATTCCCTTTCTTTTCGAGAATCCGATAAGGTCCCACATAGCGAGGCGCAAGCTTTCGCTTGACTCCGAACCTTTGTACACCCTTCATCGGAGACACCTTGATGTACACATGGTCACCAACCGAATACTCAATCGGCTTCCTTCTCTTGTCGGCATAACTTTTCTGACGATCTTGAGTAGCTTCCAGGTGTTGCTGGATAACACGGACTTTCTGCTCCGCTTCGTTCACAAAATCGATGCCGTAGTATCTTCGCTCTCCAGCTTCTACCCAATTCAACGGGGTTCGACACTTTCGACCGTACAAGGCTTCAAATGGAGCCATTTTGATACTCTCCTGATAACTGTTGTTGTAGGAGAACTCAGCTAATGGCAACCACTTAACCCAAGAACCTTTTGATGAGAGAGCACATACCCTCAACATATCTTCAAGGATCTGGTTAACTCGCTCAGTTTGACCTGCTGTTTGGGGATGATAAGCAGAGCTGCGGACCAAGTGAGTACCAATCTGTTCATGAAGACATTCCCAAAAACGAGCAGTGAATTGTGGTCCACGATCAGATATGATTGTTCGAGGCACACCATACTGACGAACAATGTGCTCGAAATACAACTCCGCATACTGATGGGGACGATAATCAGTTCGGACTGGAATAAATCGAGCAACCTTGGTCAAACGATCTACAACCACCCAGATAGAGTCATAACCCTTAACAGAAGTTGGGAGTCCACTGATGAAATCCATGCTGACTTCTTCCCATTTCCAACCAGGAATTGGCAAGGGTTGAAGCAAACCAGCTTTCATGTGAACAGCCTTCACGCGACAACAATTGTCACAACGAGCGACAAAAGCCGCTATCTCCTTTTTCATCTTTGTCCACCAAAACAAAGGTTTCAGATCCTGATACATCTTGCTACTACCAGGATGGATAGACATTTTGGATGAATGAGCTTCAGATAAGATCTGATTTCGCAGCTCGCGGTCTTTTGGGACCACAAGTCGATCCTTGAACCAAAGAATTCCGTTTTCATCAACCCGGAAATGCTTGGTTTCTTCTTCTTTCATCTTTCTCTTGATATGGTGGATGCCTACATCTGTCTGCTGCAATTCGATGACTCGATTGCGAATGGTACTTTCCAGAGAAATCTGGTTGAGCACAAGTGGATGCATAAGATGTGACAACAACGGATCTTCCACTTGGATTGAGTGACAGTGCGCTTTCCGACTCAAGGCATCCGCCACCACGTTTGCCTTGCCCGGATGATAGTGCACTTGGAGATTATAGTCTTTAATCAACTCAAGCCACCTTCGCTGCCGCATGTTCAGTTCAGGTTGAGTGAAGATATACTTGAGGCTCTTATGATCGGTGTAAATATTACACAGATTACCCAGCAGATAATGCCTCCAGATTTTCAACGCATGAACAACTGCCGCCAATTCTAAGTCATGAGTAGGGTAATTGACCTCATGCTTTCGAAGTTGGCGCGAGGCATACGCGATAACGCGACCTTCCTGCATCAACACACAGCCTAAACCAATGCCGGCTGCGTCACAAAAGACATCAAAGGGCTTCTCGATGTCAGGTTGAGCTAGGACAGGAGCTGATGTCAACAGTGTTCTCAACTTGTGGAATGCCTCCTCACACTCAGGTATCCACACAAACTTTTCATCTTTCTGAAGTAGACGAGTCATAGGCTTGGATATTTTGGAGAACTCCAGAATGAATCGACGGTAATATCCAGCAAGACCGAGAAAACTCCGAACCTCGTGTACGGAAGTTGGAACTTTCCAATCCAGCACTTCTTGCACCTTAGCCGGATCCACCGATATGCCTTCTTCAGATAAGACATGACCCAAGAAAGGTACTTTCTTTAGCCAAAACTCGCATTTGCTAAACTTAGCATAAAGCTGATGTTCGCGCAAACGCGACAACACTACACGCAGATGCTCTGCATGCTCCTCTTCATTGCAAGAATATACCAAGATATCATCAATGAAGACCACTACAAACTTGTCCAATTCGGGCATGAATACCGAATTCATAAGATACATGAAATGAGCAGGTGCATTCGTAAGCCCGAAGGACATGACAAGGTACTCATACAACCCATACCTCGTCGAGAAAGCCGTCTTAGGTATATCTTCGGGACGGATCTTGATCTGATGGTACCCAGATCGCAAATCAATCTTGGAGAATACCTTAGCTTTAGACAACTGATCAAACAAGATATCAATGCGAGGAAGAGGGTATTTGTTCTTGATAGTCACCGCATTTAGGGGACGATAGTCCACACACATGCGCAAAGATTGATCCTTCTTCTTCACAAAGATAGCCGGACAACCCCAAGGAGAAGAACTAGGACGAATAAGACCCTTCTGCAACAACTCATTTAGTTGGGTCTTAAGCTCAGCTAATTCATTGGGCGGCATCCTATAAGGTCTTCTAGAGATAGGAGCGGTGCCTGGAATCAATTCAATTTTAAACTCCACATCCCGATTCGGAGGAAGCCCGGGTAGATCATCAGGAAAAACATCCGGAAACTCACACACCACCGGAATATCCTGAATAGCCTTCGAGGTAACTGCATTCACAGTGCTACAGATTTGAATATCACGAGGGAGTTGCACTAGAAATGCCTCCTTGGTATCTGGGTCTTTCAACATCACTACACGAGTGGTGGTGTCTATAAGAACTCCATTACCACTCATCCACTTCATCCCCAGAATTACATCTATGCCCACACCGGGTAAAACAACCAGATCAGCAAGAAACTGACGGCCTCCTATCTCCAGAGTTGCCCCCAAAACCACTTGATTGGTGGAAATATCATTTCCCGCAGCACTAATACAATAACTGCCCTTATCAAGTGTGATGGTCTTGATGCTATGCTTAGATACAAATTCAGAACTCACAAAAGAATGCGATGCTCCAGAATCAAAAAGCACGAGTGCATCATGTTGATTGACCAGAAACTTACCAGCCGTGACTACCTCACCAGCAGGGATTGCCTCCACAGTTGTGTAATGAACACGCCCCTGACGGACGTTCCCCTGGTTGCCCTTCTTTGGCGGGTAAGGACAGTTGCTCTGCCAATGCCCGGTCTGATTGCAGTTCCAGCACGGACGGTTGGCAGGTGGAGTCTTGGCATAGTTGGGACCCGTGTTGCCCCTAGGAAGAGCAATAGAGTACCCCTTACAAAAACCCGTCTTGGCCTGATTCTTCTTCACCGGAGGGCGGTATCGCTGGTTGGGGGTTCGAGCACGGAACGGTGGCTTCGCTGCCACTGGAGCCTTGGACTGAGATGATCCTGCCCCGACCTCAAAAGCCCTCTTGCGAGTCTTGGTCGCAGTGTACACAGTGTTATAGTTCTCTTGAGTAAGAGCATCACTGACAAACTCGTTGAAAGTTGCACACTTAGTGCGGCCCATAGTCTTCAGTAATTTGGGACCCAGACCCCGCTTGAAACTAGCGATCTTTTTCGTCTCCGTGTTCACAAACTCAGGAGCATACCTAGACAAGTGATTGAAAGCATGCAAATACTCCTTCAGAGTCTTGTTGCCCTGAGTCAGCTGCATGAACTCGGTGTGCTTCATCTCCATAACACCCGGAGGAATGAAATGCCCTTTAAAAGCATCACGGAAAAGATTCCAATCAAGTACGGTGTCGGCTGGAAGAGCTTCCCGATACTGATTCCACCAGATGCCTGGTGGTCCTTGCAGTTGATGAGCTGCATACTCCGCCTTCAAACCTTCAGTCAAACGAAGTAGGCGAAACTTTTGTTCCACCGTATTCAGCCACTCTTCAGCTTGAAGGGGTTCTTCAGCTTCTCTGAAAGGTGGGGGCTTCGTATCCATGAAGTCCTTGAAGCTACTATACTGGTTAGGAGCTGGCCCTTCCTGTGCATTACGGCCACCCTGATTTGCCATCCGATTGATGGTTTCAGTGAGCATCCTCTGATTTTCCACCATCATTTGCATCAGTTCAGCTAGATTTGGTGGTGGAGGAGGAGGTGGTGGATTCATGTTTGCACGCTGTTCCGCACCTCGGGTGCCACGAGACATCTGTAAAGACACAGTCAGTGAGCATTGATGATGACAAGATTTGCCGTAGAAGAACTTATATTCATGCCTGAAAGTATTCGAGAGAATAGCTTTACAGAAAGGCACAACAATTCCATTCCACAAAACAACATCACCAATCCAACACATGACATAGATATCCGCAATACGCACCACAACGGAAAACATCGGCATAACATAACGATCATAAAGACTGCACATAGGGTCCATGAAGTTATTACACCCTTACAGTACATGCCATGGGTCAAGGTCAAAGTTTCGGATTACAACATGGTTACAAAAGCACCACAACCGACTGGCATACAACAAAAGATCCTGGCAGCAACTACCCACTACTCCCTACACTCCAGGCTCGTCGTCCGAATCAGCGTCGAAGATCGCCTCTCCATCCTCGTCGCTAACCGGCTCAAGCTCCTCGTCCTCCACGTCCTCGTGTAAAGGTGGTGCAGCCGCTGCTGGTCCATCAACCTCCATACCATCATCATCGGCCACAATCACCTGAGGTCCCACCTCTGGATACACGGGTATAGGGCGAGGAATAGGGTGTAGCAAGTTGTTGAGACGGTGAATCTCCACAAGACCAGCCTCAATCTGACCCTGTAGATAGTTCTCCCGCTCAAGCGACTGAACTCGGTGTATCTCCCATGCTTGGCGCCTGTTCTCCGACACACGGAGTGCAGTATCCCTCTCACGGGTGAGCTGCACCAAGCGCTCCTGCAAAGTCTCCCTCTCTCGAGCTAACTGGCTCATCTGATCCTGCTTATGATCTCTCTCTCTGATGGCCTTCACCCACTGCTGTCTACGGTACTCCGCTATGTCCTCCCAGTCATTGCGGTCCTTCTGAGTTTGCTCCAGGAGTCTAGCTTGCTTGCGAAACTTGCGAGCACGCTTTTCAGCCTTCCGCTGCATCTCCTGGGCCCTGCGAACAGCCACCATCACCTGTGCATAGGTGCCCTCCCGCTGACTGATCAGCTTGAGTACAACCATCATAGCACTCATAGCAGGACTAGAGCTCTCAGCTCTCTCTCCTCTGCCTCGAACCAAAGCACAACCGTCAGCCTGTTTCCACTCCGCGGCTGCTGGATCAGCACTAGGAATGGAGGCCGCTGGTCCTCCTGTCAGCTCGTCACCACACCTTTGACAGATGTCGAGCAGGATAGTCTGGGCTGCAACCTGAGCTGTCTCCCAAGGAGTCTGCCCATCTGAGCTGCACGTCCAGCCTGTCCATGCAGGCTTGTCCCCGTGTGGAGGGACAACTCCCTGCACAGCAAACCACTGGATCCCTCCTGTGCTCTCCATCTCCCACCAAGAATACTGAGGTGGCTCAGTATACCCAACAGTCCGTAACACTCTCCAGAGCAGGGTAGGAGTGCCAAACTCGTGCAAGAAAGTGTCACTGGGACGAGGTGAGGCGGGTGCGTCCATCTGTGGAAAGGAATGGGAATACCATGGGTAAAAGAGGATTAGTTGAAGCAACATTTATTTATTTAAAAAGGGACGAAATTGTAAGGGAAGGAGCAGACAGAATGTATGTATGAAGGCAACATGATGCATGCACGAACCGTACGTCCTCACAAACTTAGAAAATTAATATTCTAACGGATATACGGTGGCATACATTCGTCTCTCGATACGATAACTATCGGTTTACACGTGCGCTGTTAGAGTACCTGCAGAAAACTTCATTTCAGCCCGACAGTTCCCAATATATATCACTCAAGAAAGCAGTAAACTAAGTGCACATTGCTTGGACATGCCCAACATGCCCCAACAATGACACCACAACTACCCGAGAAATCAAATACTCCCCAATTAAGTTTCTTTCGTGGTTCCATGGTTTCGACATGTAACCACTCCAGAAAACCACCGCGAACACTCCCCTAGACCGCCGTTTGGACGATCATGCTCTCACAGCTCACACTTACCTGAGCGTAGGTGCGACGTTGCATAATTTAAATCTAGCGACATATGTGGCTAATTCACATATGAAGGCTACCTCCACCATTAGACCACAGGGTAGCATAGTGCGGTCATCACACATCCATACCTGAGTACTGCCGGAGATGCATAAATAAAACCCCCCAAGTCAGTACTTAAATAGCCACCTAGAGTCCTTATGTGGGCAAGGAGGATTCGACCACTGGCATAACTTAATTATTTGTTTTACACCATTTTATTTAAAAACTCTTTTGTTTTAAATACACAAACGCTGCATTTATAATGCTGAACTTGCTCCGATGCCAGCTGTCACAGAACCGACCAAATTATAAGAGTTCAAGTGCAGAAACGATCGTCAAACAATCAAGTTTCTAAACTTGAGCCCATATAATCCCGGTAGTCAATCGAAATCACGAAGGACTTCAAACCAACTCGCAACAAACCAAGATCGTAATAGTTCAACATAAACACAACGAATGTTACATAGTCATTCATTGCCGTCGAAGCGGCACCACATCGGAGTATTAAGTTATTACAACACTTGTTCGAAGTAGCGGAAGCAAAATAATTACACACACTTGTTCAAAGTTCAGTTCACAAGTTTGTTACTGCCAGAGTCTATGCCATCCTTCCAAAAGCATCATAGACGAGAAGATTAGAAAACCGTGCCCAACGGTTAGTCCTCATCCCCAGCGGGATGGAGACAGGTCTTGCAGAAACCGTCATAGAAGATATCATCTGCAACAGGTGGGAATAAACCCTGAGTACAAGGATGTACTCAGCTAGACTTACCCGTCTAGTAAAACACAAAAGACACCAAGGATCATGCAAGGCTAAATATCAAGTGGAGTTGGTTGACTCACTCTTTTGCCAAAAGCTTAAGTTACAACTAAATTATTTTTGGGAGCATCATCTTTATTTATCATCAGCCTACCACTAGATTAGCACTTGTACTACAACACATCACTTGATTATTACAAACAATAATAACCATACCAAATTCATCATATGTTCTTCTTGCTATCATCATTATCATGAACCAAGTTCATTAGTGAATGCTACGTTTGCCGCTGCTCTGTCAAGTTCTCACTAACCGGGAGAGACGGCGATTCGAATCGAATTCCTATCCAGCTGGAGGATTATTCCTAGCACTCACCCAGGCATCCCCTGCCGGAGAGCCAAAGGGTCACCTTTGGTACGACTCAGAAATCGCGGCTCCGATCAGCGCCGCACTCCCAGGGCTACCACTCTGTCAGGGAAGTCAGGAATTTTAACTCACCTGCCTTTGGACTTACGCCAATGGTCCCCCGCACACCGCACTTCCTCCGGTAGTGCGCACTTTATACTTGCCGGTCTTCCGGCCTGAGTCATACTACTCGGCTTCGCGGTCGGAACGAGTTATCCGGCCAACTAAGTGTCAGGCATGCGTTCAACATGACAAGAGGACGTACAACGATCGGTCCTTAGCTGCCACAGACGGAGTTACTACACACTTGCAAAACTCCGCCCGGCTTAAGTCAATTTAACCAGGTTCCATCCACGATAGCACATATAGACCATCGTGACCCAACACAACCCTATATCGCGCGGATGACAGAATATCACCCGACTTCTACCGATTAAAGCATAGCTAAGCTGCTACTCGAACCTAACTCTACAACCAGGGAGGGTGAGTTATCTGGACAAGGATAGAGTAGAATGCAGCAACATTTTCATCACAACTCCTATACGTAATGCCTCAATAAATATAACGTATTAAGTAAACTTTCGAAAATAGAGGAGGCTTAGAATGCTCCGGGGCTTGCCTTTCACGAACGATGCCGGCTCGTGATTCGGGCACTCAACTTCTTCTTCGGGCTCCTCGAGTCCGGCTTGCTGGACCTCCACCTCCTGGCTGCCTTCCTGGCCTTCGGGGTTCGCTTGGAGCTCGAAGGAAACTGCCACACCCGGTGCACCTATTGCATGCTCGATGAATGAGAAGGTGCACATGCTACAGATGAATGCTTAATAACACAAGCAACTCACTGGGCACTCATTTACGGAGCAAGAGTTATACTAACTCACATGAATAAACAAGTTAACATAACCCAAAACCTATCATGACACTAAAGCAGCAAACGACACAAAACATGTATGCTCAGTAAATAAATCATAACTAATGGTAGGCAGATCCAACAAACATGAGTGAAGACATTCTGGAAAGCTTAGGAAATTGTCTACAACTCATCTTTAAACATGACAGCAAGATTCAAACATTAAACTAGTCATTTTAACAAAGTTCCAGGTTCTGTCCCAGAAAAACAGAGAACCCCTATTTCTGGAACCCAACTTGGAACAGCTATAACTTTTAAACTACTTGGCCAAATGACCTCAAATTTAAACCACAGTTAGTTCAACAAGTTTAGAACAACTTTGTTTTATACAAGTTTCACAGGAAGTCAAGTTATCATTAAGCAAAGTTAAATTACTCACTTGCTGTCCAGAACAGCATTTAACCCTATAGTTAATTATTTAATGACATGATCAAAACACAAACCATACCAACCATATGACTCATGAGCACAAACATATTACAAGGTCACCAGATCATCAGTTGAAAACCCCAAAACAATTACTTAACAAGGCATTTATTAATTAATTTTAGATAAGGCATATTTACAAGATATTAGTTAAAGTACTCAGAAAAATCTACAAAAATTACAGAGGTACAAGTATAACATCAGATTACCACCATAAAATTTTCAGGACCAATACACATACCAAATTAAAGATATGCATTTAACATGTATCAAGGCATTTATTTCATAAATTCATAGACATGACTTATATAGTGTCAAACAACAGATTTCAGATTATTTATATCTTAGGAATACCATAAACAAGTTTACCACCAAAATAGAGCACCAGCATAAGCACCAATTATTTTATGTGATTTAATTAAAGAAACAAGCCATATTTCAAACACAAATTACATATCACAACAACAGTGCTCCAAAAATCACGAAATAATTATCAGAGCACTCTAATGCCATGCAGAGACCACTATAAAATTTTCAGAGCAAACTAATCAGTAAAACCAGAGATATGCATTTATCCATAAATAACAAGATTAAATCCCTAATAAATAATTTCTCAAAAAACATGATTCATTTTATATTTTTATTAAATACTAGCCATCTCAAGAAACAACACAAAATTTGTTTCACAATTTTTGGATCTCAGAAACAGGAGATATGATTTTTGCAAGAAAGCCCAAAAATCAGGATTTTGAATAAAAGAAAAGGAGGGAAAGAGAGAGTCGCTGACAGTGGGTCCCACCTGTCAGGCTCTTCTTCCTCACGGCCGAGGCGACTTTCGCCGGCGATTTCTCCGCGACGGCGAGGTCTCCGGCCAAACCCAGGGCACCAACGTGATCCCCAAACCCTAACGACTCGATTGACCCCACTTTTGCCACGGCGGAGCCACCGGAAGGGGCTCACCGTCGGCAATGGCGGCTCGGCGGAGGTGCTCGGCGTTACGCCGGAGCCCTCAGGCCGGTAGAGCGTGACCTAAGGCCTTCTACAGCACCAGCAGACTAGGGCGAAGCTTCCTAGGTACGCGGCTTGGCCTGGATCCCCGTGGAAAGCGCTGGCCACGAGAGCACCCAACTCCGGCGGAAGCACGGCGGCGCTGCGCACCGTGTCCGGCGACGGAGAACCCGGTAGAACGTCCACCAGGTGGCGCAAAAGCTCGCTAAGGACCTAAGCTACCTCTAGGACCTAACCAAAGACGATGAGAAGCCTCACAGTGCTCGGCATTGAGTTCGCCGGAGAAGAAGGTCACGGCGGACCGATTTGGGGGAAGAAAGAAATGTCGGCTCACCGGTGGGTTTCTCGGCGAGTTAGAGGGTGGAGCCTGGAGAGCGGCTCACGGCGGAGCTTTGGGTGGAGTTTGGTGGACGGAGACGCAGAGAGGAGCGCACACGAGCTCGCCGGAGTGAGCTCGCGGCGGAGAGCTCGCTGCGGGCGAGGTTCAGGCGAGAGAGGGCGAGGCAGAGCGAAGTGGACGCGTCCACACTCGGGGCGTCGCCGTGGAGGTCATGCACGCGACGGAAGCTGACAAGCGGGGCCAAACGCGGTGTACGGGCGACAAATGGCGACGGAGCTCTGCCGGCGGTCGGCCACGTCGACGAGGTCAGCTCGATTCAGAAGAAAGGGTGCTCGTCTGACAGAGCCACTTCACCGGCGATTTTCTCCCAAACCAGAGCGAATTAGGAGATAGTGTAGTTGACAAACTTGGAGTACTAGGCGAGATCTACAACTTTGTCAACTAGAGCAAAGGCTAGATCGGCCTGGATTGAAAGATATAGAGTTTCCAAAATCGATCGCGCAAACTGCAACGCACCCAGGACTTAGAAAATTTTCTAAGTGTTGAAAACAGCCCCAAGTCTGTCTTGTGGGCCACTTTTGAGCTATTTGTGATCATTTTCATGAGATGGCCATAAAACAACTTTTGTTCCTTATAAAATTTGCTACAACTTTGCTGTAGGAAGTTTTGACATGCAAACATTTTATGAAACATTTTTTAAAAGCCTAAGCAAAAGAGGTTTCTAGGGCCTATTTGCATAAGTAGGACTTAAGTGATTATTTTGGAGAAGTGATCAACATGAACATTGTTCCCAAGATCAAGTTAAACATAGATAAACTAATTACAAAGACATTAAGCACAAACACAAGCATTGTTCACTCAAACATAAGCATAGGAAGCCTATTTAATCAATTTAAACCACATCTTTGCAAAAAATGACATGTCTCAAGATAGATGATGATCATGGATGCTTTGAATAAATGATGATGCTCATGCTATGCACATGTTTGATGCAACCATAACACTGGGGTGTTACACAAACCGTGCACCTATCTTGCATCAAGATTAGCACTATCTCCAAACCGATTGAACCAACCTTCCACTTGAGCCTCTTCACCTAGGAGTATTATCGGGTGCTTCCATAATGGTTTCCGAGCCTATGGTGCATTATGCGCAAACCATGCATCAATCTTGCACCTAAACTAACACTGTCTCCAAACATATTGAAGCAAGATTCCATATGACACACATGATCTAGGAGTTCTATCGGGTGCGTCCAAATTGATTTCCGAGAATATGGTATGTTCCATGCAAACCATACACCTATCTTTCATCAAGATTAGCACTATCTCCAAACAGACTGAACCGAGCTTTCACTTGTGCCTCTTCACCTAGAAGTACCATCGGGAACTTCCACAACGGTTTCTGAGCTTATGGTGCACCTGGGCACAAACCATGCACCTATCTTGCATCGAAACTAATACTATCTCCAACTGGACTGAAGCGAGATTCCATATGATACACTTCATCTAGTAGTTCTGATGCGAACCCGCTAGGGTTTTTGGCCTGATCTTTCGATGAGAGGCGCTGGATAACTCGATTAGTGGATGGAGATGACGTTCACGGCCCGACTACAGCCCTCAAGACCGCGCCTTAGCAACCGATACACCACGTCCAACAGCCGTCACGATCTTGTGGAGCGCGACAACCAGCCCCTAGGGCTCCCGTCCTGCAAGCAATCGAAGAACTAGCAAGAACGAGAAAACAAGAACTGAATTTGCAAGATGAATTGAAGGTTTCAAACTGAATCTGAATCAACAATGGGGTTCCGAAGACAAGGAGACGGGCGGCTGATCCTGCACGCGCGCCTACAAGCAAGTAGCGAAGGCTAAACTTGATCTAAACAAAACCCAGTTGTTCATGGCGGCTCTAGATGTAAATAAATAGAGGGGAGGATGACCAAAGGGGTGCTAGAGTCGTCCTCCAACCCTAGGACGCGTCCCTAATGGACTCAACTTGATACATGGGCCATTGGTCCAAAATAGGGTGACGCAGCACCAAAACAGAAAAAGATGTCGGCACGAAAACAAGGACTGCGCCCGACTCATAAGCTGCATAGATATGTGGTTGGACCCATTGGAAAGTAGACTTCATGAGCTTTCCAACAAGTATAGGAACGTCCCAGTTGGAGTCCATATGACGCCGTGGTGATCCATACAAGTTAGAGTTATTTTCCAGTCCGAATCCAACTCCCAAAACGTGTTGGGTTTGGACTCTTTGTTTTCTTGCTTTAGAAGCGACGTGGTAACTTGATAGAGGATGTTGTGGAGGCTTGGACCTGATCTCCAATCACCTTTGTTAAGTTATCACTCTTCCCATATGCAATCAGCCCTTGAAGTTGGTGTTGCCTCAAATTCTGAATGCAGTTGAACCTTCCCTTGCTGATCTTGTCCATTATTCCTAAGCAACACGAAAGTGCACGTGTCTCCATTGTCTAAATATGATTGACAAGAGTTTAAAACTGAACTTACTTGAAGGTTGAGTTGACGGGCACGAGCACGAGTAAGAGGACCAGCTATAGGTTGTGTCGGAGAGGATGTAGGACCAGCTATAGGTTGTGTCGGAGATGTAGGACCAGCTATAGGTTGTGTCGGAGAGGATGTAGGAGAGGATGAACTTACTTGAAGGTTGAGTTGACGGGCACGAGCACGAGTAAGAGGACCAGCTATAGGTTGTGTCGGAGAGGATGTAGGACCAGCTATAGGTTGTGTCGGAGATGTAGGACCAGCTATAGGTTGTGTCGGAGAGGATGTAGGAGAGGATGTATCGCTGGTGTTGATGTCCTCATCATCCTCCCTTTCTTGCATTTGAGTCGTCCTCGACTCAAGCTCATCTTCCTCATCCAAATAAGGCTTCAAATCTGCAATGTTAAATGTGGGACTAACCCCAAAATCTGCAGGAAGATCAAGCTTATATGCATTCTCATTAATTCGTTGCAGCACTTTAAAAGAACCATCAGCTCTAGGCATCAATTTGGATTTTCTCAGTTCTGGAAATCTATCTTGTCGCAAATGCAACCAAACCAAATCCCCAGGTTCCAGAATCAATTGTACTTAGCATTCATGCGCTCTATGTTTTGTTTAGTGGCTTCATGCAATTTTAACATCAATTCAGCACGTTGCTTAGCATCAAAATTTATTTTTTCAGAACTTGGCAAAGGCATTAAATCAATAGGAGCACGTGGCAAGAAGCCATAGACAATCTCAAAAGGACACATTTTTGTAGTAGAATGCAATGAACGATTATAGGCGAACTCAATATGAGGCAAACATTCTTCCCACATCTTAATATTCTTCTTTAAAACAGCCCTTAACATAGTGGATAAAGTTCTATTAACAACTTCAGTTTGACCATCAGTTTGGGGATGACAAGTGGTGGAAAATAAAAGCTTAGTCCCCAATTTGAACCACAAAGTCTTCCAAAAATGACTAAGAAATTTAGCATCACGATCAGAAACAATTGTGTTGGGCACACCATGTAAGCGAACAATTTCTCGAAAGAACAAATCAGCAATATTTGTAGCATCATCAGTTTTATGACATGGTATAAAATGTGCCATCTTAGAAAATCTATCAACAACCACAAACACACTATCACGTCCCCTCCTAGTCCTCGGTAGTCCCAACACAAAATCCATAGATATATCCTCCCAAGGAGCATTAGGAACAGGAAGAGGTAAATACAAACCATGGGGATTTAACCGTGACTTTGCCTTTTGACATGTTGTGCAACGAGCAACAAACCTCTCCACATCTCTCTTCATCCTTGGCCAAAAGAAATGACCAGAAAGTATGTCCTCGGTCTTCTTTGCTCCAAAATGTCCCATCAAGCCACCTCCATGCGCTTCCTGCAACAACAACAAACGAACAGAGCTAGCTAGAATGCATAGCTTGTTAGCTCTAAACACAAACCCATCACTAACGATGAATTTATTCCACCCTTTTCCATCTTTGCAATGCAGCAACACGTCTCTAAAATCAGCATCATGAACATATTGGTCTTTAATTGTTTCTAACCCAAATATCTTGTAATCAAGTTGATTCAGCAAAGTATATCTCCGTGATAAAGCATCAGCAATAATATTTTCCTTCCCTTTCTTGTGCTTAGTAATATAAGGAAAAGATTCAATAAATTCAACCCATTTTGCATGCCTACGATTCAGTTTTCCTTGACTACGAATATGTTTCAAAGATTCATGATCAGAATGGATAATAAACTCTTTGGGCCACAAATAATGCTGCCATGTCTCTAATTTTCTAACAAGAGCATAGAGTTCTTTATCATAAGTTGAATAATTGAGAACAGGACCACTCAATTTCTCACTAAAATATGTAATAGGTTTTCCCTCTTGTAATAAAACACCTCCCAAACCAATTCCACTAGCATCACATTCAAGCTCAAAAGTCTTATTAAAATCAGGAAGTTGTAGGAGAGGTGCATGAGTTAACTTATCTTTCAACATGTTGAATGAATTCTCTTGTGCTTTGCCCCAATCAAAAGGCACCCCCTTCTTTGTAAGCTCATTCAATGGTGCAGCAATAGTGCTGAAATCCTTCACAAAACGGCGATAGAATCCAGCAAGTCCTAGAAAACTCCACACCTGGGTGATAGTATTTGGGACAGGCCATCCCTGTATAGCTTCCACCATGGCTTGATCAACCTCAATTCCCTGTGGAGTCACAACATAACCAAGAAAAGACACTCGATCGGTGCAAAAGGTGCACTTCTCAAGGTTACCAAATAAACGTGCCTCGCGTAGTGCATTAAAAACAGCACGTAAATGATCAAGATGTTCATCCAATGATTTGCTGTAAATCAATATGTCATCAAAATATACGACAACAAATTTCCCAATGAAAGCACGCAAAACCTCGTTCATTAATCTCATGAAAGTACTAGGTGCATTAGTTAACCCAAAAGGCATGACT
Source organism: Sorghum bicolor (assembly GCF_000003195.3). Taxonomy (NCBI): domain Eukaryota; kingdom Viridiplantae; phylum Streptophyta; class Magnoliopsida; order Poales; family Poaceae; genus Sorghum; species Sorghum bicolor. Next base: position 28,399,881 of record NC_012873.2, on the reverse strand, counting down.
AACCACTCATACAAACCGAACTTAGTTTTGAAAGCAGTTTTCCATTCATCTCCCAATTGCATACGAATCTGGTGGTACCCACTACGTAAATCAACTTTTGAAAACACAACAGCACCACTCAGTTCATCTAGCATATCATCTAATCGTGGAATAGGGTGTCGATATCGAATGGTGATATTATTAATAGCTCTACAATCAACACACATACGCCATGTTCCATCTTTCTTAGGCACTAAAATTACTAGAACAGCACAAGGACTAAGATATTCTCGGACATAACCTTTGTCTAGTAGTTCTTGCACTTGTCGCTGATTTCCTTTGTTTTCTCCGGGTTTGTCCTGTGT